>NC_043709.1:76166519-76273816 GCF_006229205.1 Suricata suricatta
GGGTAGGCGCCCCGGAAGGAGGCGGTGCCGGGGCGGCCCGAGGCTGCGCGTGCGGGAGGATGGGGGCGGGGCGCGCCGATATAAGCCCCCCCGTGCGGCGGAAAGGGCGGGCCTGGGCGAGAGCGGCTGAGTCGGCGGAGCGCCCGGCGCCGCAGACGCCGCCGGCGAGGACAGGGCGGGGAGAAGGAGGAGGCGGGAGGAGGAGACGCAAGTGTGGGGTGGCGCCGGTCCACCTCCGCAGCTCTCCTGGCTCCCGCCGGCTTTCGAAGGCGGGCCCAGGCTGCGGCAGCGACAGCGGCCTTGGCGGCCAGCGGAGGTGAAGCCGAGCTGCGGCGGCGTGGGGAGGGCAGGGCTAGGCGGCCGCCGCCGCCGCGGTCAGGTGGAAGGGCGGCTCGGCATCCCCGGGGCGGGGCCGTCGAGGGCAGGTGGCCAAGGCATTTTCCTCCAGGTCGGCTTCCCCAAGGCACCTGCAGAAGTGGCTGGGCGTCCAGAGGCTGTGGGAAGGGCGGGGGTCGGTGCCCTCGGGGCGCTTAATGACCACCCAGTAGAGGCGACTCTCGCGCGGACCCCTGCGGGACTGAGGCTCAGCGCTGGCGTCGTGCATGGGGCCTGTTATGCCCTTGCTTTGGGGTGCTCCGTAAGGGGATGCGCGAGGGTGAAGGTTGCGGGTTGCGAGGACCACTGACCTGGGCGGTGTAAGGCTCGTGAGGAAGAGCCATTAAACCGGCGCAATGTGAGTGGTTATGGGTTAGTCCAAACAGCGGAAAATCAACTCGGGGCGCTCACAAGTACCTCGATACTAATGTCCAGCAGTCACGGACTTGCCTTGTAGGCCCCAGAGCAATCAGAGGGAAGTTAGAGGTCTTGTTCAAGAAGCTACTCCTCGGTTAGTGAATGAGGCTCTAAAAGAATTGTGTGTTCGGGATTTTTCTTTTAAATAGCCTTGCTTATGATTGGGTTTGGGGCTAGTGGTAACGAGGTTCCAAAGGCTGCCTTAAGGTCCTAATGGGGAGAGCTTATTTTTTGTGTGTCATCATTCGACCGTAGAAATTATTCAGAATGTGGATTGCCCCTTAGGAGAAGAGAGGAGCCCCGAAGCCATTGCTTGATTAGCAGTTTTTCTCCCTATACGGAAAGTTGAGTTTCTGGAAACATCCCTGGTATAGTAGATTTTGCCTAGGTAAAGTCGCTAGCGCTTGGCACTAATCTCCTTAAAAGTAGTAAGATGGAAACACAGTACCTAGCATCACTGTGTTTTGAGCTCACTTCTTTGGAAGAGCATTTTGAGGGCGTGGGTCTAGACTTTTCAGAGAAGTTCAAGTCTCCAAATGTCCCTTTATAGTCTTAATTTACTTTTATACTTAACTTTTTTTCCCCTTCCTTTCTTCAGCTTCATCTGTTTCAATGGTGCAACTCTCTTCATCTCCTTTTGGTTACCAGTCACCTTCAGGCCATTCAGAGGAGGGAAGAGAGGGGAATATGAAGTCAGCCAAGCCCCAAGTGAACCACAGTCAGCATGGGGAAAGCCAGCGGGCCATGAGCCCTTTACAATCTGCTCTCAGTTCTGCTGCCTCTCCTTCCCAAGCATATGAGACATATATTGATAATGGACTCATATGCCTGAAACACAAAATTAGAAACATCGAGAAAAAGAAGGTAACTTTTTCCCCCTCCCATCCTGTATGTATACTGTCTTTAATAACAGTTAGGAAACTGGCATTTTTGCTTTCTCTCAGGGCTCAGTGTATTCTTTCCTGAAGATTTACCTAACCTTGGGATTTAGCTGGCTCAAAACTTACAGGCAGGTTAAATGTCGGATTTATTAAGCATTTTCTGTTTGATTTCTCAACATAATAAAAAATAGCCTTCATAGTAAAATTATTATGCATGCTGCTGTTGAAATACTTGAGGAGCCAGCAACTTTAAGTCAGATTAATTCTTTGAGTATAGTATTAATGTTTCTTTTCATAGATGAGTAATAGCCTGATTTTTTTAGCTTGTTTTCCTTGTGACTTTCTGCAGCAGTTGATATTGCAGTAAAGCTGCTGCAGTCATTGGAAGCTTCAGCGATTGGAGAGCCAGAAAATGTTTTAGCACTAATTTTTGTGTTGCTAGGTGATAGTTTAAGACTGGTAGGTGAACATTTTAGAAAGCCTTATAATGAGACTCAAGTTATAATCAGCTTAACGTTAACAGTAAATGCTGATGTAAAGATCCAAATCCTTCCTTATTTCCTGAGTCATGTAGCCGGTGAAACAGTGCTGCACGTTGCTTTGTTGTGTCATGACTCTCTTTTGCTTGTGATAGTAAGGTGAGTGATTGACTCTCTGGACCTGGGAACTCTTACATATTTTTATTCCAGGGTCTAGTTCAACCATTGGAAAGTTGCTTTTAATGGAGGAGTAGAAAGAGAGTTTTAAAAGTCTGGTTGACTCTGTCTCCCCCTTGCCAAGGTAGCGAAGGTAGGAAAGAAAGACCGGTTAGTGGTAGCTGCTCTGTAACCCTAGCTCTCATCAGTTGTCTTGTGAATGCACGCAGTTGATCACAAATGTGATAAGGTGAGTGTGCCTGGGTCAGCACAAATTCCCTGCTGCCACGGGAAACTGGTCAAAGCAGGAGCTATTCGAAGCAGGATCTGTTGATGGAGACTCATTAATGTCTTCTTCCCAGGCGGAGGAACTACACATGTGTGTATACTTACACGCTCTAGTTGAACTATAGTACCTCTTTAATTTTGAATACTTATCTGGTCAGTACCAATGCTTTTGTTTCAAGCTTCTGGAAAAGCAATTTGAAGCTATAAAGCCAATATAGGAGGAGCCTAAACATGGCTTTTAGAATAGTGTAGTGGGTTATGTCACTATTCTGGGGACAATAAATGTAATTTCTCATGTATTTACTGAAATATGAAACTATGAAAAAAAAGCTTTGAGTGAAGGCTACTATAATGCTAGAGAAAATATCTCACATTTCTACACTTCCATGAAGTTTGCTATTGGACAAATGCCACATAATTCAACAGGTAACTTATAGTTTACGCATGAGGTTAGAACAAAATTTCTCCTCCTCAACACTAATTGATATTTTTGTGCCAGATAATTTTTTTTGTTGCAGACAGGGTGTGTGGGGGGGGGGGGCGGTTACCTGTGGATTGTGGCATGATTGCAGCATCCTTGGGTTCTACTCCTAAGATGCCTGTAGCACTCTCCGTCTCCCTCCCCTCCTCCAAGTAGTGACAGCCAAGAATGTCTCCAGACACTGCCATGGGTCCCTGGGGGTCAGTATAGTCCTTGATTGAGCACCACTGGGGTAGGGGCATACGATTGACTAGATAAGTCTCTGTGTCTTAAGTATAGTCTGATTATAAGTAGAGGCCATGAAGAGAAAAGAGTTTTATTACTGCTTAACTTTTCTAATTCTAGACTAATGTTGATTGTAGTACTTGTTCCCTGGTTGGACCTCATCTACAGTTGCTGCCTGCCTTGTAGTAAACCAGTATTCTTACAGATGGATAGCTTACTTCAAGAACTTTGTTTTCATAAGATACAGTTTGGTATTTATTTTTTTCTGAATTTTATAGGAGATTACAGTAGATATAAGTTTCTCTTTTGCAGCTCAAACTGGAAGACTACAAAGATCGCCTGAAAAATGGAGAGCAACTTAATCCAGACCAGTTGGTAAGTGGTGATAATCCTTTGGTCACACTTGTGTTCTTTTTTTTTTTTTTTTCCTTAATAAAACTCTTGATGGGTTTGGTGAGAGCAAAGATTTGATAAGGCCAGTAAGGAAGAGTGAGAATCCATTGCATGTTCCAGAAGACTTTGTTTTCTTCACTTATGGGATCTTACAGACTTCTTTTGCACTAGCAGATGGTGTGGATGGAGGTATGGGTTGCTAAATAAGAGTGAAAATGTAGACTATTGCTAAACATATGGATTTAAATTAAACTTTTCTTAGGGTGAACTGAAGAGGTGGAGGGAAGACTAGCTTTCCACCGTTCACTGGTATATATAAACGTGACATGTTTCTGCTCTAAAATGTAGAAGAGTATTCTAGCTTGCCTAGGTTTTCTCCTTAATCCTTTTGTGTTTTCTTCCTATTTTCTATCCTAGATTGCCATGTCACCTCTCAAGAGGCATGTTTACTTGATATCTGTCCTTTTTTTTTTTTTAACTTTAGTGTGAAAGAGTATTTGCAACTTTAAAAAATATTGTTTAACTTGTATGAAGTATGCCTGGTATCTGCAACTTTTATATAATGTGAAAATATTTTTCAATATGGAAATTAAAAAATGCTTACTGTTTGTCTCATCATAGCTCTTGGCTAAGAAAGGGACAGAATTAAAATTTATCTGACCTAGTCTGCAGGCCTATCATCTTCATCTTTTTCAACTAAGATTTTTGGTTGTGTGTCACAGATACTGGCATTTGAGGTCTTTTCCCTTGCCACATCGAATCCTCTTCACTGACCTAGAATTTTTGTGATGTAGTAAATTATAATTTTGCTGAGGCACAGATTTGAATTGTGTGAGCTCTGAGAATGATGTGCTCACATAGTTGGTGAGTGGACTTAGCTGGGCATCCAGCATTGCAACATAGCTTTGTTCTCAAAGTAGTCATGGTATGTTCAGTAACTTTTAAAGTGATAGTATTTTTGTGTGTGTGAATATCCTCGGAGGAAGTGTTCTGACACTGTAGCATTCTTGATTTTGGGGAAATATGGGGGTGAGGTGGAGGGAGGTTGGTGGTTCTCATGGTAGCTCTCTAGGAAAAGTCAAGGACATGTATTTCAGAGCTCTGGCCAGGTAACCATGGTCTCAGTATTTCATTACTATTTTCATAACTACATGTTGCTTCTATAGTATTAACTTTGTTTCTCGAGTTAAATGCTGACAACTGCCAAATTTATGTTGCCAAAAGATAAGCCTTTGGAACTTGAGATTCCTGTGTTCATTTGATTATTTGGCATCTCCCGACCCCCAAAACCTGTTCCTCCTCTAATCTTAGTAATGTCAGTTAATGGCTTGAGGAACTAAAAGGATGGAGTTGCCAAAAACCTTGGAGAGTTTCTCATCTATTTCCTAATAGATAACACATCTAGCCCATTAGCAAGGTCAGTTCTGCCTTCAAAGTAAATCCGGAAACTGGCCATTTCTCAAATTCCATTTGTGCCATCCTGGTCCAAGCCACATCATCTTTCCTCTACATTACTGTAATAGCTTCCTCACAGGTTTTTCTATTTCTGCTCTATCTCCAAGCCTGTTCTCAATTGGTAGCCTCAGTCATCCTGTTTGCACACAAATCAGTTGCTCATTCCTCTGTTCAACTCTCCATTGGTCACCGTCTTGTGGCAGAATGTCTTTACAGTGGTCTACACTGTCCTACAAAATATTCTCGCTACTTCCTCTCATATCTTTATTGCGTTTCCTGCACCGCTTTTTATCCCTTTCCAGCTTCATTCCAGCTACACTGGTCTTGCCGTTACTCAAACATCCCAGGCATGTTTCTGCTTCAGGGCTTTTTGCACTTTGGGCTGTTCCTACTGTCTGGGATGCATTTTCCCTGGGTGTTTAAATGGCTCAATTTCCAACTTCCTTCAGCTTTTTATTTGAAAGTCATCTCAGTAAGGCTTGTCTTGACAACACTATACCTCCATTCCTCCATTTACATTCCTTAACTCTTTAATTTTTAGACTAGTAGTGCTTCTCTGACAGACTATAAAGTTTATTTTGTTACTCTTTCTCTTAAAATGTAAGTTACATTAAATAGAGATTCTGTCTGTTCATTGCGGTTTTCCTAGTACTTACGATAGTTTAGAAAATGTAGTAGACAAGACATTTATTACGAAAGGATTTACTAAATATGAAATGAATGTTATGTTTTTAGGTAAAATTAAGCATATAGTTTGTGGCACTTTTTTTTTAACATTTATTCATTTTTGAGATATAGAGTGTGAGTGGGGGAGGGGTAAAGAGAGAGGGAATCTGAAGCAGGCTCTGGGCTCTGAGCTGTCAGCACAGAGACTGATGCAGGGCTCGAACTCAGGGACTGCAAGATCATGACCTGAGGTAAAGTTGTATGCATAACAGACTGAGCCACCTGGGCGCCCCACTTTCTGTTTATTTCTAATTTTGTGTGGTTGTATTTTTCCAGTTTACTTTTAATGAAGTTACCTAGTTTTTTTTTTTTAAGTTAGCTTCTGGGTTTATTTAGTTTTTCTCTTTTTCTGCTTTCGTTTGCTTTATTTGCTTCACTTTCTAACTTTGAATTAAGTGTTTAATTCATTTATTTCCTTTTTTTTTTTCCATTGGTTTGCATTTAAGGCTGAGAAATTTCCTTCAAGTACTGCTTTAGCTATAAGCTTGATGCTGAATTTTCAATATTGTTGGCTAAAAATTTTGTAATTTCAGTTTGTATACCTTTAACCCAATAGATATTCTTAATATTGTAAATAAAGCTTTCTATGATCTGCATGGCTATTGTAGTCTTTTTTTGCTTTTAAATTTTTTTAATGTTTGATTTACTTTTGAGAGTAAGAGAGAGGTAGTGTGAGCAGGGGAGGGTCAGAGAGAGAGGGAGACACAGAATCTGAAGCAGGCTCCAGGCTCTGAGCTGTAGGCACAGAGCCTGATGCGGGACTTGAACCCACGAACCATGAGATCATGACCTGAGCCAAAGCTGGACACTCAACCGACTGAGCCACCCAGGTGCCCTGTAGTCTTCTTATTAGTAACTCTAAAGTAACCCGTCAGGACTAAAATAAAGACTAGTAAGATTTCACTGAGATTTCTAACATAAACCTAAATTTTTTTGCTTTGAAAGAGTAAGAAGATTGTTTAATGAAGGTTTTTAGAGTCTCATTTATATTTTTAATATTTATTTTGGTTCAGATCTGGAGATAGAGATAGATTTGGTATCTATCTCTAGTTGCTAACCTCTAACTATGTCATATTTAATGCATAATGCAAAACTCATTAGATAATATGAAATCTTCTCTGCTTTGTAGTCCCACAGCAGTTCGCCTCGTCAAGGCAAACCACTCAAATGCTAACCTGGGCTTCCTAATTAATATCCTTGTCTTGTGACCTTCCTTTTCAGTTCATCAGACCTACTCCCTCTACTGTCCTTTTTTGAAATAGAAATCTCAGTATTTGATTCTACTCAAAAGTTTAAAAATTCTATTGAGAATTTTAGCATATTTTCTTGAAACTTTTTTTGGTTAAAGCATATTATTTTGAGAGAGAAAGTGCATGTGCATGTGCATGCCAGTAGGGGAGGGGCAGAGAGCAGGAGAGAGAATCCCAAGCAGGCCCCATGCTGTCAGCGTGGAGCCTGACTTGGGGCTTGATCTCACAAACTGAGATCTAACACCTAACTTAGCGACCTAAGCACCCCAAGAATCTTGAGCATGCTTGAGGCTAAAATCATGTCGTGAACTGTGTTTTATTAATTCAACCGTAATATATTATTAAGTAGTTAACACTGGGAGATTCTGTGCTTAAATGCTAGGGTTATAACGTAAGGGACAAATATGATCCTTGCCCTCACAGATATAGTGTGATGGGAAAGAGAGGTGGGAAATAAGTAAATAAAAATGTGATGGTGTTAGGTTGAGGTACAGAGTGATAATGGATTGTAATGAGGAATCTAACCTAGTTTGGAGAATTGAGGACAGTTTCCTTGAGAAAGAAGTGCTTTAGTTAAGACCTAATAAATGTGCAGGACTAACTTAGTAAGTTAAAATGGGGAAGGAGGAAGAAGAGCAGGCTAGGCAGATGCTAGCATGTGTAAAAGTCCTGAGTAGGGATAGAATATTTTTACAAAGAGCCTTTCTAGGAAACTGGAAAGAAAGCCAGAATGGATGGAGTGATGTAGTTGGAATGGGAAAGCCACAGGTGTTATTTCCCATTTAAAGACTGTGTTTTTTCTTAGGGTCATCAGAAATGATACAGATAGGTTTTAAGCAGAAAATAACTAGATTTGTAGTGAATAAAATTACCTCTTAGGGTGAGTAATGGTCCTGACGTGGTGAGTGTGGGTATAAGACTAGATAACGGTTGTCTGTAGTCTAGGTCAGAGGTTATAGGTGCCTTGCTGGTATCAAAGTAGCAGCAAAGGAGTTTGGGTAAAGTAGATTCAAGAGCTAGAATCAACATAGCTTGGTGATAGGTTGTAGTATAAGGAAGAGCCAAGAACAGGTTCCAGTTTTCTGGCTTAAACACTTGGATGGAGAGCAGAACCATTTATTGGACCTGGAAACCCTGGTGGAGAAGATGGTTTTGGGAGGAGAGGATAAAAAGCTCAATTTTGGGCCACTGATTAAAAAAAATTTTTTTTAATGTTTATTTTTGAGAGAGAGCATGTGAGAGCATGAGTGGGGGAGGGGCAGATAGAGAGGGAGACACAGAATCTGAAGCAGGCTCCAGGCTCTGTGCTGACAGCACAGATGTGGAGCTCGAATTCACGAGCCGTGAGATCATGACCTGAGCTGAAGTCAGATGCTTAATGGACAGAGCTACCAAGGCACCTCAGGACCATTGATTTTTAATGTGGCTGTGAAACATTAAGAGGTGGGTAATATTTAATATGTATTTGAGTTATAGGTCTGGAGCACAAAGAAGTTTAGTCTATAGATAATCTCATTTGTATGGCTGCTACTTGAAACCATGAAAAAACATGAGACTATCTTGGATGAGAATATAGAAAGAAAATTCTAGGACAGAGTACTGAGGAATTTTGACATTTAATGTTTGGATAATAAAGGCTAAAAATATTTATAGCGAAGTTACTTTAGAGTCAGGTATTATTTTGAGTGATTTGAATTGGCTAACATCTGTGATGTAGGTCCTATTTATTTCGTAAGTACTAAAAACTGGGGTGAGAGAAGTTTATTAAAAAATTACTGGTAAATAAAGAGCTAGAGAAATGGAGAAAAGTAGAAGTTTAGTGTTATTAAAAACAAAGAGATGTTTGTAGAACCAGAAGGTGCCTTCATGTGGAGGTCTTCTGAGAAGTCAACCAGAATGATAATTATTAAAGATTCATGGGTTTAAAAGGTGGTATTGACATTGCTGACTTTAGCCAGGATTGTTCTGGTGGAAAGGTGGAAACAGTCCAGGTTGATAAGGGCTGAAGACGAAATGGAGACTGTGTAGACATTTTTGAAATTTTGTCTGAGACTGTGAAAGGAGGTGGTTGTCAGAAAGACACTTTTTATTTTTCTTATTTAGTTTGGGGGAGACGTGAACTTTTTAAAATTTATGTATTATATTTATTTATATTTTTGAGAGAGAGAGGGTGTGAGTGAGGGACAGAGAGAGAATCCCACAAATGACAGAGAGAGGGAGGGAGGGAGGGAAGGAGGGAGGAGTTCACCTGGGGCTCGTGTTTTACCTGAAGTGAGGCTTGTGGGGCTTTTGTTCACCTGAAGCAGAGCTTGAGCTCACCCGATGTGGGACTTGAACTCATGAGCTGTGAGATCATGACCTGAGCCAAAGTCATATGCTTAACAACTGAGCCACCCAGGCTCCCAAGGCTTGAACTTTTTACATACTGGTTTAAGCATTAACAGAGAGGGAAATATTCAAGATTTTTAAAAGGGAATAATAAAGTAAGGTTTCTTATGAAGGCATAATTGAAAAGGGTCCAGGGCACAGGTAGAGGATATTTCCTCCAGGAAATAAGGGAGGAAGAAAGGATGGATTCACATTAGAAGATGGGAAGTTAAGGTAGTTCCCATTGGATGATGCTTTTCTTGAATTAAAGTTAATACCACTTGGGAGTAAATATGAGGTGGTATTCCCTTCTGGTTTTATATACCTCTGAGGGCTATATACTATGATTATGTTATCCGTGCAAGGTTCTATAGTTGGAGAATCTTTTTGCCTTTTTTATTATGATATAATAATATGGTTCTAACGAAGTGTCACTTCTTGGTTGTATTGCGTTATAAAGCGAGCATCAGAATCCACCACTCAACTCCGGCACCACCGAAGCTCCTTCCCAGTACTTTCGCTTTACTATAACCTGACTCTGAACTCCCCGTGGACATTTCCTTGCTTTATTTTAATAGCACTTGTTTGTTGCCCTCAAATCTGTTAAAGTTGCTTTTTCGTACCTATAATGTTTTCACGCTGTGTGTTCTGCAGTTTGTCTTTTTCACTCATTATGTTTAGGATTTTTATACTAATGAAAGTAATTATATTTTATTTGCTTTTCTCTACTTGGTAGTAGTTTATAAAGGTAAATGATGCTCTACTTTGAGCAATCCTGTATGTGTTATTGAGACACAAGTATGAAATTTTTCAGGATATACCTGAAAAGCTGTCTGTCATGGGCTGTAGGGTATGCCCATAGTTAACTTCGGAAAGGTTTGGCATTTTTACCTACAAAATTATTATATTAATTTATGCTAATGCTGGTAGTATGTAGTTATATAATAGTATATAGGTATACTCTATACCTTTGTAACGACTTAGTGTTATCAGACTGTTTTAAAACAGTTTTTTTGAAGTATCATATTCAGATCATAAAATTAACCCATTTCAAGTAAATAAGACAGTGATTTATAGTACATTTGTAGAGTTATGCAGCTTCTATGACAATCTAGTTTTCAAACATTTCTGTAACCCTTCCCACTTCCTTTTTGTGTCCTTATTTGTTTTCTGTCTCTATAAGGTCTCTGAATAGGTCACGTAAGATAGTCTTTCCCATATGGTTTCCTTCTCTTATAATTATGTTTTTGAGGTTCATCCTTGGTGTGGTGTGTATCATTAATTCATTCCTTTTTATTGCTGACGAGTATTCCTTTGAATGGTTATACCACATTTTGTTTATCTATTTACCAGTTGCTGGATATTTGGATTGTTTTTATTTGGGGCCATAATGAATATGCTGCTATACAAATTTGCATGTAAGCAAATATGTCTGTCCGATCCTCATTCTGTTACTTGTATACGATATTTGAGTAGTGAATGGATATTGACAGAGGAATCCTGTTGGCTCATTGATCTTAAAAACCACAGGTCTGGGGCACCTGGGTGGCTGAGTTGGTTAAGGGTCCAACTTCGGCTCAGGTTACGGTCTCATGGGGTTTAAGCCCTGCGTTTGGCTCTGTGCTGATGGGTGAGAGCCTGGAGCCTACTTCTGATTCTGTTTCTCCCTCTCTTTCTCTGACCCTTTCTCATGCTCACTCATTCTCTCTCTCTCAAAAATAAATAAACATTAAAAAAAACACAAAAGGCCTCTCTGACCTTACACTATAGTTAGGGACTCAAGTCTGTTATTCTGGCTCATATTTCTAGCATAAAAATGGAATCTTAGGGGTGCCTGGGTGGCTCAGTCAGTTGAACATTTGACTTCAGCTCAGGTCATGATCTCACAGTTCATGGGTTCGAGCCCCACGTCAGGCTCTGTGCTGACAGCTTAGGGCCTGGAGCCTGCTTCAGATTCTGTGTCTCCCTCTCTCTGCTCCTCCCCCACTCACTCTCTGTCTCAATCTGTCTCTCAAAAATAAATAAATGTAAAAAAAAAATAAAAAAATTGAATCTTAAAATTTAACTTTATATGTCTAAAAATGCTTTCTTCCTGCTTTTTTGAGTATGGCTAGTTCATAAACTCTTAAGCCTTCTCTACCTCTTTTTTTTTTTTTTTAGCATTTTTTCTAATCTTTATTAGATTTAGTTTTATTTATTTTATTGAGTTCTGGTGATTTTTTTTTAACAATTTCTTTTTTTTTATTTAAATAGTTTATTACCAAGTTGGTTTTCATATATCTACTTCTTTTATAGGATCACTTGTTTTGACAAATTTGTATTTAGAAGTTAACAGAATTGATGTTTTTTTATCCTGTTTGGTAGGAAGCGGTAGAGAAATATGAAGAAGTATTACATAACTTAGAATTTGCCAAGGAACTTCAGAAAACCTTTTCTGGACTGAGCCAAGATGTGAGTACGTTTTCATTGCTATTCCTGAATACACTTTAACCATGGATCTTGAAGAAAATATTAGTGTTCATTAATTGTTTTCAGTTACCATCCATCTTATTCCTGCTGATATTTTCTTAGGGGTGAGGGGGCTGACAATAGCTATTGAAGAACTAGTGTTTTCAGATTTCTGGAGTCTCAAGAGAGCACAAATGGTATCTGAATATGAGACACTGAATAAAGTATTAGTTGTCCAATATGTATTCACTGTGGAGTTTTATAAATCCTTGAGAAGGGGAATAAAAACTATTTTGATGGATACATTTTATAAAAGAGATTTTGGAAGATGGGCATGTAAATTTGTATAACGCAGGCTTGTAAGGTTAGCATTATTTAACATCTAAAGAAACAGAATTTGTAGATTCTTGTTCTTGAGACCATGACAGTAATTACCAGGAAGGTTTGCGATTCGTGTTAAATATAGAGTTAAGTCTGGTTTCACAGCTTGTTAGGGTCTCTGTGTTGGCAGTCCAAACTTTTGTCTCTGACAGATTTAGTCAGTAATTAATATGAAGCCTTAAGCATTCACTAATGAAGTATTCTTCTCTGTTTTAGAATTATATTAGAAAGCCCTTTAAAGATCATCTTTTAACAATTAAGAAATATTTTTGTAAATTCATTTCTAGGGTGGGGGGCATGCTTCATAAAATAGTCTCTTCAACTTTTTGGATATTTTCTTCTTGTGTGGTGAACTAAAATTCTCTTCTCCATTCCTCTGGCATCAAAAAACGTCTCCAAACAAACCAACCAACCCATCTCATCATTTCTAGGCTGAAGACATCACCATCTTTTTATAATAATATTGTTGCTCTCTCTGGATGTTTGACCTAATTAACTCTTAAAAGGGAGTGTGTAAATCTAAAATAGCCTAGTATAGAGCCATTACCTTCTGCTTTCTAGATAATTCTGTTAATACAACTCTAAGATATTAGCTATTTTTGTCAACCATAGCATATTTTAACTCCTGTTTACTCATTTGTCAATTAATTTTGGTACTTTCTGTGAATTCCACAGTTACTAAATATTTCTAGACTACTTTAGATACTTCTAAATTGATTTTTTTTCTTATGATTAATCACTCCCCCATTTGTTAAATTTATTTAGTTTTGACTTACTTTACTATAAAAAGATATGTCATGTCTTCTTTCTGGTTGGATGTTTGGAAGTATACTTCTATAATACTTTAAATTTTCTATTAACTTTTTTTACTCAAAGTTACTTGATAATTTTAGTTTTTCATTCAGGTGTTTATTTTTTCAAAGTATGTTTTGTTCTTTTATTCTTTTTAGATTTAAATCTTTTTTTAAACACCTTCCATGTGCTAGGTACTTCTGTAAGTCCACTTGGTTTTTACAGCAATCTAGGAAATAGGTGTATATAGCCTCATTTTATAGATAAGGAATCCAGTGCTCAGAACAAGAGGAACTTGTTCAAAATCATATAGTCAGTAAGTGGTAGAGTGAGGGTAGGACCCTAACTACTCTTTGCCTTTAAAGACTGTTCTTTATACAAGGATATAGTATCTCTTTGGTTTACATGCTATTCCACTGCTGTTGTCTAGAGGTAGTTGCCAACTCACCACATTTTGTTGCTATCCATGAGGTTAGTTTTTCTAATTTATACTGTGGATTTACTTTCACTTTAGGTGAGATGTTAAGGTACTTTGGAACATGCATTAATGAATAAAGACCCTGCAGGTCTTGCCAGATACCTTCCAGCCTAGTAATTTTTTGACTTTGCTTTTATTAAAGCCTTTCTTTTGTGAAACCTCTTTTATGAGAGTCAATTTTGTAGTGTGTAGCATTTTCTTTCTTTTCAAACTAAAGTTGGAAGCCTTTCTGTTCATCCCAGTTATACCTCTTTGTTTTCATGATATAAGCTCTGTCCCTTGGTGAAGATTTGTCATTCTAAGATAGGGATCAGAAATAAATTTTATTATTCAGTGTGATTTTTTGATAGTGGTTGACTTCATGTCTTTTGCCTTTTATTTTGAGAGAGAGAGAGAGAGAGAGAGGGAAGTGGGGCTAGAACTCACCCAAAGCAGGGCTCAAATTCACGAACTGTGAGATGATGACCTGAGCTGAAGTCAGATGCTTAACTGACTGAGCCACCCAGGTGCCCGTATCTTCTGCTTCTTTACAAACCCCAGTCCTCAACTGGAAGAATATGCAAACTGAGTTTCTCTATAAATAAGGAGAAATAGGGGATTATCAGTAGTTTTCTGATTTTGATTTTGGAGACAGTGTACTTTTACTTGATACTTGATTGATTCAACAAATATTTGCAGTCCAGTCATCGGTCAGGCTTTGTTCTGGGCATTAGTGATATGTTGGTAAACAACAGAGATATAGTCATCACAAAGCTGAAACCTATGGGGATGCAGACAGATGTAAAGATAACCTTTCAATGTGGTAGGTCCTTTGATGGAGGAAGTTCAGAGTGTCTTAAGCCCATAAGAACACTCAGTCCAGCCTAGGGAATGGCTAAGAGAGATCTGAGGTAATCCTGGGATATAAACGTGAAGATGCCCTCAGTGTCAGTTGCCTTTCTCTGTACCATCATGAAACTGTCCAAGAGAATCCCACTGTCTTGAAGAGCTAGAATTGCCACCTCTGTTCTCCTGCCTCCTCAAACAGAAACTAAGAATACTGTGGTTTTGGTAAATGTTATTGGTGTAAGTCCATACTGAGGTCGTGGTAAAAACTTTTCTGAGCCTTTGCTGTCCTGAAAATATCCTTGTCCCCCTAACCCCCAACCAGTCGATTTCTCATTCTCAAACATTCACCTTCACCTATGATCTCTTTTCCCTGGTAGTAGCACAAGTTCAATTTATTAAATGACCTTCCTACCTCCTAGAAAGGAGTTAATAGTGCCATAATGAATCTTTTCTGGAAATACCCTCCCATCTCAATCTGTTAGGATTTATGAACATGTCTTTGGGAGAGTCTTAAATATGATGGTATATCAAAGCGCTTCAATTTGCATGTAGGAAAAATCTTTTACATTTTTGTTTTGTCTCTTAATCTTCGTACTTGGAAAATGTCCAGTATGATGGAAACATTACAATCAGAAATACAACTATGGGAAGAAGAGACCTTTTAGGTTTCTTACTGGAAATAGATGGTATTTTTATTGATTGGTGTTTTATAAATGGGAAGCCACTTCTGGGACCCATGTGTTATGTCAGACTCTATTATAGTTCTGAGCTTTAGAGTAGACTCAGGCTGCTCAAACTACATGCATGTTTGAGAAGAGATTTATGTTCTGCTAACTCTCTGTATGTTTTGTCTGCTAAATATTGAAAAATGCAGCTCCACCCAGAATGACAAACTATTAGGAAAATATCTCTTAGTTTTACTTAAAACAACAACTATTTGCTGTGTATTACTTTTAGCATTACATTATACTATGTTTTACAAGACATTTTATATCTGTTTGGTTTTCAGTTCCTTATGCTTTAGCCAGTGTTCTTTGGTTGGTTGAAAATTGACCTTTTTAGTTTAAATATTCTTCCCCTGGAACAAAAACTTCAAAACTAAACCAGAGCATTTTCTTAAAATGTTTGTTCTAAAAACGCTTATATACATAAATATGGAAGAGTTAAATTTGGGGAATAATATATGTATCAGTGATAGGTACTTGTTTCTTATCATAATGATATCAGAGGTACTAGAAATAGCCTGGAATTGGGGGTCAGATATTTTTACCTTCTCAGCTTTGGTTCCTGAGATATACTAGTTTATGACTTCCTCAGCTGAAAAAGAAAAGGGGTTAAATGAACCTGTCACTTTCACAGTCACTGGTTTTATATATATAAAATTTATCATCATATATATATACATACACATAAAAAAGATTTGTCATCTAATCTCAACTCTTTGACATTAGATTTTTGTGCACTATGAATTGCTAATACGAGGTGGTAGAGAGTTGTCAACTTTAATTGGCATTTTTTTTAACAGCTACTTAAAGCGCAGAAGAAGGCCCAGAGAAGGGAGCACATGCTAAAGCTCGAGGCTGAGAAGAAGAAACTTCGTACTATACTTCAAGTTCAGTATGTATTACAGAACTTGACACAGGAACATGTACAGAAGGATTTCAAAGGGGGCTTGAATGGTGCAGTGTATTTGCCTTTAAAAGAACTTGACTACCTCATTAAATTTTCAAAACTGACCTGCCCTGAAAGAAATGAAAGTCTGAGGTAAGCCAAAGAAAATATTTTCCTGAAAGAGAACATATAACATTTTAGCCTAGTTTTTTAGTTTCATATATTTGTAGTAATTTATACATATACACACATACACATATATACATGTATAATAATTAAGAAAATAATGTGATTCACCATGGGAAACATTGGCTAGACCAGACTGTGATAGGGTTGATAGGCTATCTAGAAGGAAAATCAATTTGAATGATTTCATTAATGTGCTTTTTTTATTGTAACATTGATTTTAAAAATGATGTCTCATCAGGTTTTGCCTCTATACAAGTATTAATTATGTATATACTTAAAGGTTTTTTGTAATTGTCTCAGGCTATTGTATTACCTGAGAGTCTTTGCCTTCTTAACTACTGCTATATTTAAGTGGAAGTTAATAAAATTTAACTTGACCAGTATCATTAAACTTTCAACCTGCAAATCATTTGGTGGTCTTCTTATACTGTGAATAAATACTCGGAAATCTGATAATTTAAAATACAAAACCAGCAAATTGAGGCTACCCAGTGCCCCCCCCCACCCATAGTTATGTTTGTTGTTTTTGCTTTGATGGAGGAAATCAGCTAATGAACAGGTCTCTGTGCTTCTGCTTTGTTAGATATAGGCCTTCCAATGTTGTGTCTTTGGCCGTGCTAAAGCAGAGTCAGATTTCAGCTGTTACTGGAAATCAGCCCTGATCAGGAAAAAACCTAATAAGTCTTCTAATTATCTCTATATAGCTATATGTATATATGTTTTTAATTTCCATTCTGATAGTGTAGTCCATCATCATCACTTACTTGGTTGTTTCTTTCTCTTCACTTTGGTGGATTTAAGGAATGTAGCTTATTTTAATATGTGTAAGTGAAACATAATTTGAAAAATAAGCTGTTCATCTTAAAGTCAAATGCAGCTCTTAATATTGGCATTCTGTTGTTCTTTCTTCTAGGACATATACTTACTTGATAATTGATGACACTGCATTGATAGCCTTAAACTCTTTTTGGCCTATTTCTTAATAGTTCTGTTTGGTACAATATTTTAGTAGTTTTAAGAGAAAATGCTTGTATTTGAAATCCATAAATGGGCATCTTTTATCAAATTTTAACTTTTTGAGAGAGTAAAAAGACAAAATTTAACATTGAATGTCCTGTTGACGAGTTCTGCTGTATAAGTTGTGCTGCTCCACGTGTACACATGTACGTACCTCTAAAGCTACTTTGTTCTGCTGCTGCTTTTCCTTGTCAGTGTTGAAGACCAGATGGAGCAGTCATCCTTGTACTTTTGGGACCTTTTGGAAGGTAGTGAAAAAGCGGTGGTAGGAACGACATGTGAGTTTTCTCTACTCTGGACTTGTGCAGTAAATACTAGACTTTATGTTTAGAAGTTTAGTATGATATTGAGGGCCCAAACGGTGTCAGTTTGTTAGAACTTACATGTCTGGCAATATTATACTAATTGGGAGAATGACCTCTGTTTAGTTCGGTTAAAAGCAGCTATTGTATAATTGTACTCACTAAATGGAATATAGGGAGTTAAGTGGCAAGTCACTATGATTTGGGAATAAGAGCTAAACACTAGTGCTGGCTTCAACACTGGCTTGACCATTTTGGGATTCAGTTCTCTGCATAGTAGTACCATACCTGTTCTATTTAAGAATCTTAAATCCTAGGGGGAAAAAAAAACCAACAAAAAAACAAAAAAACCATCATGTAATTTCTGTCCTTGACGGAATGTATTAAATAAGCAAACACCACCAACAAGCAAAACAAGTACTACAATGTAAAAATACTAAAAAAAAGAAAACCCTCTCACATGCATATATTCTAAAAATAAAAAATAAAAAAAAATAAAGTTACAAAAAAAAAGAATCTTAAATCCACACAATTGTTATTTATCAGTTCTGCCTAAGAAAATATGAATAGTTTGGCTGCAAAGTCTATTGAAGCATTGTTGTCTGTCAATCTGGAAATGATCTGGAGAGAAAGAGAAAGATTCTTTTTGGCTTCCTAAATAGACTTTGGCCAAATAACCAGGTACAAATGAATATGAAGTATATAGTTTTGTGTACTAGCTTAGGATAACAAAAACACCAGAAGCTGGTAAACATTTTTGTTACTGGTGATTGCTTCCTTTTAAAAAATATCTAAGTATGTAGCATAACAATCTCAAAATTTTTAAGTCCTTTCAAGTTTAAATTATAGTCCTTTTTTTTCTTAGTTAGAATGTGAAATGATACAAATAACTTTGGGACCTAGTTTGGCAGTCTCTTACAAGTGTACACTTACCAAATGACCAAGCAGTTGCACTGCCTGTACCCAAGAGAATTGTAAACATACATTTCATTTACATAAGTACTTGACATGAATGTTCATACCAGCTTCATTCATGATAGCCCCAAACTGAACACAGTCTTGTTGTACATCAACTGATAATAGATAAACAAAATGTGGTATGTCCCCGTACAATAGAATCTACTCAGGTTATAAAAAAACGAATGAACTATTGATAAATACAACAACATGGACGAATCTCAAAATAATTATGCCCACTGAAAGAAGCCAGACCAAAAAATGGATACTTAACTGTATGATCCTATTTTTATGGAATTTTAGAAAAGACATAACTAGAATGATAGCAGGTCAGTGGTTGCTAAGGAGTGGGAAGAGGGAATTGATATAAAAGGGACATGAAAACTTTTGATGAAAATGTTTTATATTATGGTTTTAGTGGAAGTAACATGACTATATATCTGCTAAAACTGTACACTTAAAATGCCTGAACTTTGTTGTTTGTAAATTATACTTCGAAGTTTATTTAAAAAAAAAAAACCACACAAAACAGGGCACCTGAGTGTTTCAACTGGTTAAGTGTCTGACTTCAGCTTAGGTCATAATCTCACGGCTTGTCAGTTCCAGGCCCACAACCGAGCCTGCTTCGGTTTCCGTGTCTCCCTCTCTCTCTGACCCTCCCTGCTTGTGCTCTGCCTCTCTCAAAAATAAGTAAACATTAAGAAAAAAAGAATTGAAAACCTTTCCTAGTACTCCTATGAAAGGAATAATAGACCCAAATCGAGTATGGGCGCCCAAACATAATTTGGGAATTATGTTTTTAAGGGGTATTAAAAATGAAATATACTTTAAACCTGTTTATGGTACAGGTATTTTAACATCATTTTAAGATTTTTCTCATTCATCAAATAGTGATATGCTAGGAGTCACAGCATAATTCAAGAGTAAAATCTTTATCATGAGATTTTAGAGTTTAAAAATCTTTTAGAGATTGTCCAAGATAGGGTTTTCTAATGGTTGTGTTTGAGAAACTTTTACTTCTATAAAGCCTTAATTACTCGGAAGGTAGAGTAATTGTTAGTTGCAATGTCTTTGGAACAGATGGAAGAAATGGCTTTTCTATCAGTTCAGGGAACAGATGTGTGCTTTGTAACATATTATAGCCTTTGATTAAGGGCTCTAATTTTAACCATTTTTCAAATGGTGGAAATGGAGGCCTAGAGAAACTTAAGTGACTTAATAAACTTTGTGATTCTCATCTTTAAAATGTATATCAATTCAGGAAGATAGAAAGATGGCTTGCACATTTACTGTTCATGGTACTGACCAGTTGTTTGAGTCCCTCCCAGGTGAGATATTGACATACTGTAACTAGGATAAAGTTATATTAGGATTTCTATTCCAAATAATTTTCCATGAACTATTAGGTTATGTGATAACTACGTCTTAATCATTCTTTCTTAGACAAACACATGAAAGATCTGCTGTCCAAATTGCTGAACTCAGGCTATTTTGAAAGTATCCCAGTCCCAAAAAATGCTAAGGAGAAGGAAGTATCATTGGAGGAAGAAATGCTAATAAAATCAGAGAAGAAGAAGCAATTATTGAAAACTGAATCTGTCAAAGAGTCAGGTTTGTTTTGATTTCAGAAATTCTTTATAGTGGCTGCATTTTTAATACTTACACAATATGAGTCAAATCATTGTAAAAGGATTGCCTTATTTTAATTTGTTGATTTCTACATGTATGGAAGTCTTTACTTGTGGCAGGATAAGCTTGGGTTTAGAATACGTCTCTAGGCTTTATTATTGTGATTTACAGAATGAACCCTAACAGAAGCATAAGTTTATCCTTCGTTAAAAGAATACACTGCTGAAATGAGGCCTTTTTGAAATTTGAGTGAACCTCCTTGTTAAATTGTTAATAGGATGATTTGACTTAAAATTGTTGCTTAAAATGATTATAGTAGAATCCAATTATGGTACTAGAATGAGAATATAAATAATCTGAGGTTAACATATTTGGAAAATATTTGCCGAAATCAGTAAATATACTTTTCAAAATTCCACCTTTCTTAAGGGAAGAAATATTTTGAGTGAATGACACTTTGGCTGTTGCCTGTTGAGGCTCAGTTTATTTAAAAAAATATCACTTCTATGGGGGTAGAGTAGGCAGAGTTCCAGTAACCACTACTAGTGTGATTCAAGTCATTTCTTATGTCTACTTTCTATTAGTTCTTAACACTTAGTCTAATACTTTAGTGTTTCCATTCCCTTACCACCTTCCAATCTTAAACTGCCTTGTAGAAGGCCTTTAAGGCCTTAGTTTCAAGCAGACATGACTAATTTTTACCCCATGGGACTGGAGATCTAATTGCAACTTGAGGGGCGCCTAGGTGGCTCAGTCGGTTGAGCATCCGGTTTCGGCTCTAGTCGTGATCTCACAGTTTGTAGGCTTGAGCCCCGTGTCGGGCTCTGTGCTGACAGCTAGCTCAGAGCCTGGAGCCTGCTTCAGATTCTGTATCTCTCTCTCTGACCCTCCCCTGCTTGTACTCTCTGTCTCTCAAGAATAAATAAAAAACATTAAAAAAAAATTGCAACCTGAAAGAAGCTGTATTTATGCACAAGAGGAGATAGGCTTATTTTTAGTTTTTAACTGCAACTTGAGTTTAGAAAAGTGACATGTAAGGAGAATTAGAAGCTTCCACTAGTCTCAGACCACATGCTTTTGACCAACAAGCAATAGTGAGAATTATTCCTGCCAAGAATAGATTTCATTGTACTATCCCTTTTCTTTTTTTTCTAAAATGTTACCTGAGTGAATTAGAGTTATAATCAGTCTAAAAATGTAGTTTAGTATTCTTTTAATACTCCTTTTATCTTTTCAGAGTCTCTTATGGAACTTACACAGCCAGAGATACAACCACAAGAGGTAAGTTTCTGAAAGATAATTTGCTGATTTTAGTTTTTGAGACTTTTATATAGTGCTGCATTTAGGAGCTGAGGCTCTGGAACTTGAATCCTAGTTTTGCAGCCTACAAGCTTAATGACTTTGGTTACAATGTCTAGCCCAGCTGTATCTGCTCTCCTTGTATGTAAAATGCCTGCCTTATGTTCGTGTGAAGATGAAAGGAGTAAACTCTAAATTACTTAAAATTTGGCTTGGTACACAATAATTTTGCTCTCGTTAGAATTTATTCACATTGGTAATAGAGTTAGAGTATTTGTTCTCTCTTTGAAGTGACATTGAAATTCATGGAAGCTGAAAAAAATGGAAGAGTCGAAGTCACAGTATGGTTGATATAGAAATAAAGAAAAGGCTGCTAATTCAGGAAACATAAGGCCTAAGGTTAAGTAGTGTAAATGTGTGTAGTTGAACTATATCCTCTGCCTTAACAATTTAGGGAGTCAGGTGGTATGAGTAGTCTAAGGCTGGCAAAGGCAGAATAATCCTGGTCAAAGAGCGTGAATCAAGCAAATGTGGCACGGTGATGTGCAGTCCTTACCAGTTTTAGGTGGGTCAAGGATACGTTGCTACTTTTGAAGTATCAAAGGTTGTATTTCTGTTAATTGAGGGAAAAGGAATGTACACAAAATAGGATGGCCTTTTCAAGTAGGATAAGGACAGAAATTTCCTGTTAGTACAGTGATTCAGACCAATGGACATAGGAATACTAATAGAGTTCAGTGTTCCCCTCAAGGTCTCTCAAGGTCTTTTATAAATCTTGTGACTCAGCACATATTTTCCTCTGGTCTAGTTTCTTAACAGACGTTACATGACAGAAGTAGATTATACAAGCAAACAAGATGAAGAGCAATCTTGGGAAGCAGATTATGCTAGAAAACCAAATCTCCCGAAGTGTTGGGATATGCTTACTGAACCCGATGGTCAGGAGAAAAAACAGGAATCCTTCAAGTCCTGGGAGCCTACTGTTAAGCACCAGGAGGTATCAAAGCCTGCTGTTTCCTTAGAACAGAGGAAACAAGATCCAAAACTCAGGTCTACTCTGCAGGAAGAGCAGAAGAAGCAAGATGTCTCTAAACCTAAGCCAGCTCCTAGCCAGTGGAAGCAAGAAACTCCTAAATCTAAAGCAGGATATCCTCCAGAAGAACAGAAGAAGCAGGAGACACCAAAGCCTTGGCCAGTTCAGCTGCAGAAAGAACAGGATCCAAAGACGCAATCTCCAAAGTCTTGGACATCTTCTGTGCAGAATGAACAGGATATCACCAAGTCATGGGCCACTCCCATGTGTGAAGACCAGGATTCAAGACAGCCAGAGACCCCAAAATCCTGGGAAAATAATGTGGAGAGTCAAAAACGCCCTTTAACACCACAGTCACAGATTTCTCCAAAGTCCTGGGGGGTAGCTCCAGCAAGCCTCATACCAAATGACCAGCTCCTGCCCAGGAAGTTTAATACTGAACCCAAAGATGTGAGTTTGTTTTATCAGTCTGCTCTAATCAATGTATGCATAAATAAGGACTGGTGGTAATCATAACTTTTTAGTCCTCTTAAGAGTCTCTGAAATCCATGTTAAAGTCATGCACAAAGTATTTCACTTACCTCTTTAATACGTAATTGGTTTTCCCCTTGGAACTGGAAGTAGACCTGGTCTGTGTTTTAAGCCTAAGCTGAGATGAAAGAAAATATTGTTTGAATGCTAAAATTTTAATGACATGAAAATAGTGAATAGCTCAGACAAGACCATAGTGTGAACACATGAGGAATGTAAATACATGTCACAAGATGAGGGGCTTGTCTTACTCTGTTTCATCATCTTCCACCTGGCACATCGAAGACTTTTTCTGACAGATGTTATATTTTTTTGTATTCTCTTGAGTTTTCTTTCACTCTTTGTAATCACTCAGATTAGCCTGTACTCTTTGAAGAAGGTCCATGGTGGTTGCAGATATTCCAGTAGGTGGGGTAGGATCTGAATTAGTTCTCTATTTCTGTTTCAAAATGAAAATTTTCTGGAGGTGGAAACTATAGGTTTATAGAATATTTATTCTGTAACTAGGTTTGGAGTATGAGATTTAGTTGAAATAGAAGACCTCATTCTGTTAATGATAACCTATTTCAGGAAGATAGGAAGGCTTATAATGAATAAGCCTTGGATACACTATTAAATTTATTAAATTATAAGTTACTTACCCCTATTTAAATACAAACTTGTTACTACCTTGCTTGCTAAGAAATGTGAACTTATCTTCCCAGTGTTTTCCATCTCTGTTTAGTAATGTTCCCTGCACTTCTATGTCATTTTTAGCCAGAGGCTCTCTGATAAATCTTTGGTCCCCTAACAGTGTGAAAAACATTTGCTTGGAGAAGTCAGAGCATTGCTTTTTATAAATAAACTGCCCCTACCTCAGTTTTGCCTTATGGGAAGAGAACTTTAGACTTATTTGTCTCCTTTTGCTTGTCTTTCTTCCTCTTTTCTTCAAGTGCTAATGTCAATTTTAGCTTCTTCCTGACCCTGTCAAAATTTGATAGCCTATTTCATTAGCCAGATATCGTACAACAGTAATTGTAATATAACAACTATTTTGAGAAACTTATTTAAAAAATCCAATGTAATATTTCACTAAAGCTGTTTTAAGAAACCCAATTTAAAATTCCATTAAGTATAGCAGTACTGAGCCTTTACCATACCAGAATATTATGCTATTTGTTCAATAGTATTTAAAATCAGTTGGAAAGGCCAAATACTCATTTAATTTGACTTTATGGTACAGACTGCATTATTTTGAATTTGCTTTTCAGTGACTGAGGATCCTTCTCTGTATAAACACTGTTTCTCCGTCTTGCAGTCTCCACCGTCCAGAACACGACTAAGTACAGTCAAGGGCAAAATAGAGTTCAAAGCTAAATGACTAGATAACATGAAATTAATCACTAGAGCCCATACTTTTCTCCTAAAGGACTCTTTCGTATATTCACTTAGGATTTATTAACTCTTATTTTGTGTGACACTTTTGACAAGCTTATGCGTTGACTCTTCAGTGAATTAGAAGGTGGAGAAGAGGGGCTGGTAGAGACACACCCTGAGGGCTATAAGAAGCTAACCATATAAGCATGAGGTCTAATCCAGGGTATACAGCACTCGTAAGCAGTTTAACGTGAGGACTAACCACTTTATAAACACCATCAGTCCCCCAAAGTATACTTAACTTGATAACAATATTTCTTCAATCCTAGGATGTGTTTGTATACATTTTTTCTTCTTAATGTTGCTGAAAGCAGACATTTAAAAATGGAATGTGGTGATAGTAATTTTTTCTCTGGGGAAAAAAATCATTTGTGTATCTTATAGTTAGTGGCATCTTATAAAGAGTATCATAAGCTGAAAAACCTTTGTCAAGGAAGTTTTGTTACTCTGGGTCTTCCCTTTAAAAAGAGGATGTTTCAGAAAGATAACCATTAAAGGTGTTGTGAAAGGGAAAAAGTGTTTAACATTTGCTTATTTAGGAAAGATATTGTTGTGGAAATTCTTTACCTGGGATAAATCTGATAAATGGGCTTTGCTATGTGTTTTGGTTTCATTAAGATGCAGTGAATTAGGCTGTTGAATGTGAATTTCACTCTTACAGATTGTGGGTTTATTTTGTAGGTGCCTAAGCCTATGCATCAGCCTGTAGGTTCTTCCTCGACCCTTCCAAAGGATCCAGTATTGAGGAAAGAGAAACTGCAGGATCTGATGACCCAGATTCAAGGAACTTGTAACTTTATGCAAGTATGAGTCATTCTTAAATGAATCTTAAATGATTCCTGGGGCTACTAGCTTCTAATCTGAAGCATTATAATGAAGTTAAGAGCATAGGTTCTGGTGTTCAGAATGCGTGGGAATCCCGGCCCTGCCACTTCCTAGGTCTCACAGTTCAGGCCAGTTACTTCCCTCTTTGCCTTGGTTCTTTTTTTGAAAAATGAGGATAATAGTTCTTATTCCTGTTTGTTGTGAGTAATGAAATGAATTAAACATGTAAAAAGTTTAAGTGCTCAAATATATTTTCTGCTCTAGATCATTGGTAGTTTCCACTCAGACTGTGAGAACCTACTCTGTGCTTGGTATTCTGGTAGGTGCTATTGTGTGTAGAAAATCATAAGCCTTTTATTGCCTTTAAGGAGTTTATATATTCCAGTTGTAAAAGATTTTAACTTGTGTTGTGGCAATAGTTAAGTGCTAAATTGTGTCATACAGAGTCTTACAGAATTTCAGAATAGTTTGATATCACTGAGGGAAGAAAATAGACAAATAAGATCTTTTTGTGTAGTAAAATGATCTTGAGCTTTGGAATTAGACTTGTGTTTAAATCCCAGTTCTGCTATTTACTAGCTATAAAATCAATGGCAAGTTATTTAGCCCGTAACCCTCTACTTGTAAAATGAGGGAATTCCTTACTCCTTTAGGTTATTTGAAGATGAAAAGTGATTACTACAAGAGGAGCTTAATTACTCAAAATGTTGGAAACATTTGAGAATGAAGATAGGCAGATGGGAGAGAGAATGGTTTCTCATTATGAAAGGTCAAAGAGCATGAATGAGG
This sequence comes from Suricata suricatta, assembly GCF_006229205.1. Classification (NCBI taxonomy): domain Eukaryota; kingdom Metazoa; phylum Chordata; class Mammalia; order Carnivora; family Herpestidae; genus Suricata; species Suricata suricatta. Next base: position 76,192,538 of record NC_043709.1, read on the forward strand.
GTAGTGTGGTTGAGATGAGATTGTTAAACTCTCATTAGTTGGGCATAATAAAAGCAAGGTTACAGGATTAATGCTTATGTTTAAGAGCTCAAGTCAGGAGGGTTTTTTTTCCCCCCAAGTTAACCCTTGGAATTACTTGACGTAATTTTAAGGTTTCATAGTTACTTCAGATTTTCTTTTTAACTCTTAACTCTTTCTCTTATGAAGATATTGGGGCATCTGGGTGGTTCAGCTGCTTAAGTGTCCAATTCTTAATTTCGGCTTAAGTCATGATCTCACAGTTTATGGGATTGAGCCGTACATTGGGCTCCGCTGTTAGCATGGAGCCTGCTTGGGATTCTTTCTCTCTTCCTCTCTTTGCCTCTCCCTTGGTCACAAAAGCACACTCTCTCTCATAATAAACACTTAAAAAAAAAAGACTAAGTTATCAACTTTTTGAGATAATTATTAGATTATTATAGCTAATAGCTGTGGACAGTGTCATGAGTAATGCAATGGTAATAGCTTTTAAACAGTTTATTTTTTTAAGTTTATTTCTTTATTTTTGAGAGAGAGCACAGGAAGGGCAGAGAGAGTGAGTGAGAGAGAAATCCAGGCAGGCTCCATGCCATCAGCACCGAGACCAACATGGGGATCTTACCAACTGTGAGATCATGGCCTGAACCAATATCAAGAGTCAGACCCCCAACTGACTGAGCCACCCCCTCACCCCAATGGTAATAGCTTTTAAGTGAGTAATTGTTTCTAGTCATGATTTAAAATCTTGTCTTTAGGAATCTATCCTGGATTTTGACAAACCTTCAAGTGCAATTCCATTGTCACAGCAGCCTTCAACTACTCCAGGTAGCCCAGTAGGTATGTGATTATAACTAAGAGTAAGCATGCATAGGTCTACTAACATTTGTTTCCTCTTACAAATAATACTCTAGATATCTTAGGCGTTACTGTGTCTGTGTGTCAGTTTATCCTGAATGCATCTGTGTGTCATCAGTTGGGTACATTACTATTAAGCCGTTAGTGTGCTTACCTGACCTGTTTGCCTTTTAGAGAAGGTCTCCAGATGGTTGAATGGAGAAGTGCAAGCTGGTTTGCAAAGTTTGAAGTGACTGGAGTCCTTTTGACTCTATAAATCTAGTATTGAAACTTTTTGATACCAATTATGAGTGAAATTATGTCAGTGATGTTTAGTACACTGATTAACACAGTACCTAATGATAGAACCTAGAATTGAATCTGGTCTGACTTTTAAAGCATTTCTTTTTCTTTTTTTTTAATATTTTTTTCTTAATTTATTTTTGAGAGAGAGAGAGAGAGAGACAGCATGAGCAGGGGAGGGTCAGAGAGAGAGAGGGAGACACAGAATCTGAAGGCAGGCTCCAGGCTCTGAACTGTCAGCCCAGAGCCCGATGCGGGGCTCGAACTCACGAACCGTGAGATCATGACCTGAGCTGAAGCCAGACGCTCAACCGACTGAGCCACCCAGGTGCCCCATGGCCTGACTTTTAAACGTTAGGCTTTTTGCTCTACACTCATTTATCTCTGAGGAGGAATAAGGTAGTTGAAGCCAAAGTCGAGCTGTAGTGAGCAGACACCCAACTAGAAGGTGGGTGTAGTAATTCCTGGATGAAATAAGGAGAATAAAGAGTTAACAAATGTGATGGACATTAACAAGAAGAAACCAAACTGAAACTATATAATTGAAAAGTATATTAGTGTACATGACCAAAGGAAAAAAAACCTGAAAAGACATCTGACCCATCTTAGAGTTCTTTTGAAACTTGGAACTTGAGTGTATCAGTTGATTACTATTCATGGTAGCTTAGATTTTATTTTCCAAATCACTATTACTAGTTATTTTTTTTAAAGTAAAAGTTTTTTTGGAAACTTTGAAATGCTGCTTTTGCCCATTACCCTTAAAATATCACAGATGGGACTAGTATCCTATTCTCCCAAATCTTCTCTGACTCTTTAGAGCTCTAACTGAAAATTCATGATGGCCTTGAGACCTAGTTTTTCTAGACTGCTTATTTTGTAAAGTATAAACTTTAATTTCCACCCAGTTGCTATGCATAAACTTTTCTCTTCCCTCAATAGTTTACTATTGATTTCACTCTCTGCAGCATCTACAGAACAAAATCTATCCAGTCAAAGTGATTTTCTTCAAGAGCCATTACAGGTAACTTCTCCAAAGTAACCTTTCTTTGCTATTTTTTTTTCTTTTTTATTCAGGGAAGAAACTCTTGCTTTGGTAAGGAGGATCAGACTTGCTGATTCTAATATACCTAACTAAATTATTGGAAGTGTTCTAATGATATCTAGTTTTTTACATTAAGTACAACTGGTCCTCAAAAGGTTCCCTAATGACCATGGGGAAGACATCTGTTAAAATAGAGAAGGCTGGCAGAATTTAATAAAGAAAGAGCAAACCTGAAGGATTTGGAGATACCTCATCTGGGAATCTTGTAGAGCAGCATAGTCAAGGGTCCAAAGAAAGATACTAATTTTGTTTAGCACATGGTTAGCTAATCTCCTGTCTTCCTTCACACATAAGAGTTGACATTCTGAGGAATTGATTTTCACAGAACACCTTAGAATTATAAAGGGACAAGATCACTGAGATCTCTGATGCCACACGGCACTTCTGTCAATAGTAAGTTCAAGAAAAAAAAAGTACAAAGTTTGATAGTTGTCTGGTCATTACCTTTAAAAAACAATTCTAAGGATCCCTCCCTTATGGTGATTTTCTTAACAGTAGCAGCTCTGACAGGTTAAATATTTTGACCAGATGGCTCAACAGTTGTTGCCTTCCTGTTCAAAAACTTCTGAGTAAATACCATTTGTTTACAGTGGTTTATATTTAGTTTGATAAGGTATGGCTCAGTTTTCAAAATGTATTTGTTGAGCTGAGTTCCTCACCCCACTCACTGCTTTAAGGGTTCCGTTTTATCTGTTCTACCTGTTAGGGTTCCACATGAGGCTTTTAATGGACAAGTTAAAGTTTTTTTGAAAAGCTAATGGTCTAGTTTAGTAATTCTCATGGACAGGTCTGTGGATAGGTGTATCAGAAGCACTTGATCACTTTAATAAAGATACATATTAAAATTTTTTTTTAAATGTTTATTTATTTTTGAGAGAGAGAGACACACACACACACACACACACACACACACAACACAAATGAGGGAGGGGCAGAGAGAGACGAAGACATAGAAGCAGGCTCCAGGCTTCGAGCCATCAGCACAGAGCCTGATGCAGGCCTTGAACTCATGAATCAGGAGATCACCACCTGAGCCGAAGTCAGAAGCTGAACTCACTGAGCCACACAGGCACCCCTAAAGATACAAATTTCTAGACATCACCTTAGACTTACTGGATCAGAATTTCCAGGGGCGCTATCTAGTCCTCTATATTCGTCATAAGCTTCCTGGGTAAATCTGCGCTGCGTTGTTTGGGAACTACTGGTCCCCAGCTTCACGTTTACTCACCAATACCTAAAACTACTTTCAGCTGGTCTGCTTAAAGAGCAGTAATTTGGAAGCAAGAATTGCCATAACTACTAAAGAAATAGTAATGTGAAGAATTTGTTTTTATTTTGTTGTTAAGCGAGCCTTTTAATGTAAATTCAGAAGCCTAAGTATTAAGTGCCCTGAGTTGTCTTAGCTTAGATTTGTAAATCTTTCCACAGGAAGAGAGTTATGTCCCCACAATACCCAGTTCCAATTATTTTGGGCAGTTGTCTTGTTATTTTAAAGAGAGGGCCAGAAGAGAGACCTAGTTTTAGAAACACTTACAATATCGTAATAGTTCTAATATTTTAGTCGGATCTAAATTATACCTACATATTTGGGTAAATAAAATTTCATAAGGATTAAAAATTTTTTTCTTAAGACCTTTTTAAAACTTGGTCCCCATCTCTTTCCCAAGAAATGGCCTTATTATGGTGACACCCCCCCCCCCAGCAGGTCACTGAAACATAACTGCTCTGGATATTTGGTTGCCATTCGTTAGTTTCCAGTTTACCTATTTTATTACTTGGTCTTCTGAGATTGAGATAAAAGGAGTAGATTCATGGACACTTTAGACCTTGTGATTACCAGATTTTTATAGATCTCTCCCTGTTATGTTCTAATATCTCTGTGCCACAGAATTCTTTTGTAGCCACTTAGTTTTTTTTATTAGTTATAGTTGTCACAGTCTTAGTTCCCTCTGTGCTTGCTTTCTTTCAATTTTTGTTTTATAAATGTTATTAACTTCAACTTTTTGTTAGAATTTTGGTGCTCTTGTGATTTATATAGAGCCTATCATTTAAAAAATTAAAAAAAATATTTTAATGTTTGTTTATTTTCGAAGGAGAGACCAAGAGTGAACAGGGGAGGGGCAGGGAGAGAAGGAGACACAGAATCCACAGCACAGCACAGAGCTGTCAGCACAGAGTCCAACGTGGGGGTTGAACTCATGAGCCATGAGATCATGACCTGAGCCGAAGTTGGACTGAGCCACCCAGGCGCCCTGAGCTTATCATTTCTATTTGTATTTGTGCCTACCTCTTTAAACACTGGGAGCACAGAGAGCCCAAGCACAGTTACTGTGATCCCTGGCAGAGCTGTGCCTAGAGTGTTCAGTGTGCCCTGAGCTGCTTCCGGTGAGCTGCTGTTGAGGGTCAGATGGAAAATCTGGCCCCAGGTTCCCAGGACCCAGTATCTTGATTAATGAGGATGGGATTAGATGTGACCAGGTCTGGAAAGGCAATTTAGCTGACTGCTTGGGTTTGATTCTCAGCACTAACTCTCTTTTTGTATGATGTTGGGTACATAACTTTCCTTGCTCATGCCTTGTTGTCAATAAAATGGGGATGGTTGTATCTACCTCATAGGGTTATTGTTAGGATTAAATATGTAAATATATATATAAAGTGTTTAACATAGTATTTGGCACTAGTGAGTGCTTGGTAAGAGTTACATATGAGGAAGCTTAGGTCTCAAGAAATACAAAGTGAACAAAATGGGCCTTTTACCATGTTTTGTATCTTCCTGTGTCTAGGCTGCTGCTTCTTCAGTTACTTGTAGCTCAAATGCTTGCTTGGTTACTACTGATCAGGCTTCTTCCGGATCTGAAACAGAGTTTATGACCTCAGAGACTCCTGAGGTAACAAGAGGCCAATTGTCTTAATTTCTTTTCTGTCTAAAGCAATAGCAGAACCAGCTTACCTTATGCATTATAGGCATGATCAGTTGAATTTAAATCATTTATATTAGATTAATGTATTGCTTTCTGTAGATGTTGTGGTCCTGGAATTACAGGTAACTTTGCTGTGACTTTACCATATAATTAACTTAATAGTATATTGCATTATCAACATACAATAAATATGTCCAAATTGCTGATGTCAAAAAAGATGTAAAGTTCTAGGTAGGATTAATTCAAGTTTCTCACTATGTATATTATATTGAAGGAATTCTTAGCAGAAAAATCTACTTATATAACTGAAGATTGTATTAATTTATAGTGATAACATTAGCACTACCTCTATGAGAATGAATTACATTTTCTTTTTGGCTAATTTTGTCAAAAGCATTTTGACAGTACAGCAGTTGACCCTTGAACAACATGGTCCTGAACTGTGAAGGTCCACTTAACAGGTTTAGGTTTTTTTTTTTTTTTGATAACTACAGTACTGTACATCTATTTTCCTTATGATTTTCTTTTTTTTAATTAGATTTTAATTTTAATTCCAGTTAGTTAATATGCAGTGTAATGTTAGTTTCAGATGTACAATATCATGACTCAACAGTTCCTTAATCACCCCATGGTTTAAATTACCTCACAATAAATGTACTTCTTAAATCCTCATCATGCATTTAAACCGTCTCCCCTCTGGTAACCAACAGTCGGTTTTCTGTACTTACGAGCCTTGTTTCTTGGTCTGTCTGTCTGTCTGTCTGTCTCTCTCTCTCTCTCTCTCTCTCTCTCTTTCTCCCTTTGCTCATTTGTTTTGTTTCTTAAATTCCACATGTGAATGAAATCGTATGGTATTTGTCTTTCTCTGGCTTATTTTGCTTAGCATTATATACTTCAGCTTATCTATGTTGTTACAAATGGCAAACTTTCATTCTTTTTTATCGCTGAATAATATTTCATTACACACACACACACACACACACATCACATCTTTATCCATTCATTAATTAATGGACACGGCCTTATGCTTTTCTTAACATTGTCTTTCTCTAGGTTACTTATAAGAACACAATATGTAATACATATATTTGTCAAAATATGTTAATCAACTGTTTATATTATTGATAAGGCTTCCTTTCCATCACTATAGGCTATTAGTAGTTAAGTTTTTGGGGAGTCAAGAGTTACAGGTGGATTTTTGAATGGGGTGGGGGTCAGCACTCCTAACCTATGTTTTTCAAGGGTCAACTATATTATGTTTGTGCTTTGAATTCTAAAGTGATAGTTTTTGCTAACTTTGAGCAAATCCTTGAAATAGATATAACAAGATAGCATGATTTTTAGGTTAATTTAGCAACTCTTAGATTTTATTATTTTTGGTTCACTATCATACAAGAGGATGTATTCATTATAAAATATAAGAAAATATAGATACACATGAGTTTTTGTGGTGCAGATTTGGTCTAAATTAAAATTACTTGGTTTCTCATTGTAAGAAGAGGAAAGACTGACCAAGTGAGTCACAGCTCTCTGCTTCATAATCTGATCGCTTTATAGTCTGATCGCTTCATAATCTGATTGGAATTGGTTTTTTGCTATCTGTGGATTTGGAATCTGTTATATCAAGGACTTGCTTATTACCATAGATAAGGATTATTTAAATTAGATCAGGTTTCCTTTTCTTTTTTAGGCATCTGACTTAGAAACCCAGGAATAAGATTTTAAAATCAAGAAAAATTAACATGAACTAAGCAACTAACCCAAGATTTTTCTTAATTCTTCTGTATAGGTTTGGACTAATACTAGATTCTTTGCTGGAAAATATCATTTCAGGGTTTGAAAAGGACTAGGTACTCATAAAAAGTTCAGCACCTCATCTGTTAGACTGATTTATAGTAAGACTCTTTCACTTAGTCAGCAAGCTGTGCAAAGCAAATGCTAGTGTGCATCCTCAGCAGTTGTGATTTGAAATTGTAAGCAAAAGCTATTCTTTTGCATTCCTGTGTCCAAATGTCATCCTATGGAACTTGCTGACTTATGCCAGTCTGGGGTTTAGTGTAAGTTAACTGCTTGTTATATGGCAGGTGATTGGCTGATGCTGCATTTCTCCTTCCCAGGCAGCAGTTCCCCCAAGCAAGCAACCATCTTCACTAGCTTCTTCAAACCCTCCCATGTCAAAGGGCTCTGAGCAGGGCTTCCAGTCACCTCCAGCAAGCAGTAGCTCAGTAACCATTAACACAGCGCCCTTTCAAGCCATGCAGACAGTGAGTATGAAACGTGATTGCAGTTCTTTGTTCCTGTTAAAAAGACATTGTTTCTCTTCCATCCATTATTGGGTACTTATTATGTGAAAAACTTTGCCTTTTGTATTGCTCTTTTTTTTTTTTTTCATGCATGCAAAAGCAAAGGGCTTTATTATTATTACGGGCTTATAAGCTCAGGCTCCCAGACTTCACCAGCGCAGTGGGTCCATGCAGAGAGCCTGTATTGCTCTTAATTGGGTTGATACTTGCTTTTGTCCAATGGAAATATTGTTTGTGGTGAAAGAGTATTAAATACAAAGCCTTGAGAATTTTGAATGGGTATTTTATCTCAGAACATTTTCCTCACTCAGAAAATTAGTAGCAGGCAAAGCTGAGGATTCATATTAATTAAATAAAATGTGTGGGTGAGAAACAATTTTTTATGAATAGGTTAATAATACTAAGCATTACTAATGTCACACTAGTGAAGTTCCATAGCATCAGTAACCTGAAATATAGGACACATACTTGGGTGTTCTGTCATTCTTGAAACTTTAATTTGATTTCATCTTGATCTTATGCTGATTTTTGGATAATTGTTCCAATTTGTGTGGTATTCTGAATTATATATTCCTGTACAAATTGTTTAAGTTTAAAACATTAAAATTTTTTTTTAACATTTATTTATTTTTGAGAGACAGAGCATGAGTGGGGGAGGAGCAGAGGGAGAAGGAAACAGAATTGGAAGCAGGCTCTAGGCTCTGTGCTGTCAGCTCAGCAGGGCTAGAACCCACAAACTGTGAGATCATGACCTGAGCTGAAGTCAAATGCTTAACCAACCAAGCCACTCAGGTGCCCCTTAAAACATTTTTTAATATAACTAGGTTGATATGTTTATTCTCTAAAACAAGATAGTATAAAACAGTTCTTTAGAAAAAAACCAAAAAGTCTTAGCCAGTAAGTATCTGATGAAGCTTAGTACCCCATTCTAGACACTTTTGAGTGATGCTGGTAGGATGAGGCCAGTGGAGTCACAACAGAAAGCAGGGACAGTGCAGGGAGTTAATAAGCTGGTGAATTCAGACACTTCCTGCTTGACTGCTTAGAACTGCTTAGTTTCATCATGTTCCCTCTTACCCTGTCAGTTTCTCCTGCACAGTATTGCCACATTGGTTTTATTAACTTTTTTCTCATTTCTATTTAAAAGCAATCAATGGGGGCTCCTGGGTGGCTCAGTCGGTTAAGCGTCCGACTTCGGCTCTGGTCATGATCTCATGGTTGATGGGTTCGAGTCCCGCATCAGGCTCTGTGCTGACAGTTCAGAGACTGGAGCATGTCTTTGGATCCTGTGTCTCCCTCTCTCTCTGACCCTCTGCTCAAGCTGTCTCTCTCTTTCTCTCAAAACCAAAAAGAAGGAAAAAAAAAAAAAAGCAAACAGTGGTTCATTACAGAATGAAATTCAGAGTCCTTTGCTTGACAGTTAGTAACTTTTGATATTTGGTAGAAACTTCTGGGCCTGTCCCATGTGCTTGCCTCGTATGTTCTTGTCACAGTACCTTTTTGCTCATGCCAGTTTGTATTCTCTACCTGTTTAAATCTTATCCAGTACAAATTGGCCCTCATTTGTTCCTTATTCATTCATTCAACAATTAAGTAGTGTTGAAATCAGATAATGTTCTTAATCACTGAGGTTGGATTTTGGCAGTGAAGAAGAGACAAGTCTTTGTGCTAAGAAGCTTACATTTGATGATGGAGGTGGGAGGGATAGAGAAAAAATATATAAATATCATATATACATATATATGTATGTATACATGTGTATATGATATGTATATGTATATTTTCATATATGCATATGTTTCCTATATATGTGTTTATATGATATGCATGTATTACATATACATATATGTGTATATCACACACACACACACATATATATATCAAGTGCACTGTGTCATGGGGAAAAATGGAGCAGGGTAAGGGGGTTAGAGAGTAATGGAAGTGCTATTTTATAGACAATGGCCAGAGTCTGGACAGGTCATTGACTACTATGTGGTAGAAATTTAGTAGGTGGCAGATTTTTTTCATTCATCTTTAATTTTTGAAAAAATGCTCTCTTGCCCTATGTAGCTTTCATGGTCAGAAATCATTATTATATCATAATAGCAGGAAGATTAATTTTTGTATTTGAGTTCATATCTGTTAGAAACCAAATAATTTTTTTTGCCATAGTAAAATACACATGACATAAAATTTACCATTTTAACCATTTTTAAGTGTATGATTCAGTGGCATTCAGTACATCCACAGTGTTGTACAACCATTTCCACTGTTTCCAAAATCTTTTTAATCATCCAAACCATTAAACTGTACTCTTAAATACTACCTTTTTATTTGTCCCTCTCTTTAGCTTCTAGTAACCTATCTTCTACTTTTTGCCTCATTACCTGTTCTAAGTACTCATATAAGTGGAATCACAATATTTGTCCTTTTGTGTATGATTTATTTCATTTAGCAAAATATTTTCTTTTTCTTCTTCTTCTTCTTTTTTTTTTTTACTTACAGTTTATTGTCAGATTGGGTCCATATAACACCCAGTGCCCTTCCCCACAAGTGCCCTCCCCTCATCACCCCCTTCCCCTCTCCCTCTTCAACCCTCAGTTTTCAGTATTCAAGAGTCTCTCATAATTTGCTTCCCTCCCTCTCCCTTACTCTTTCCCCCCTTCCCCTTCCCATGGTCCCCTGTTAGGTTTTTCCTGTTAGACCTATGAGTGAAAACCTATGGTATCTGTCTTTCTCCTCCTGACTTATTTTGCTTAGCACACCCCCTTGAGGTCCATCCATTTTGCTATGAATGGCCAGATTTCATTCTTTCTCATTGCCATGTAGTACTCCATTGTATATATAAACCACATCTTCTTGATCCATTCATCAGTTGATGGACATTTCTGCTCTTTCCATGATTTGGCTATTGTTGACAGTGTTGTTATGAACAATGGGGGACATGTGCTCCTATGCCTCAGCACTTCTGTATCCCTTGGGTAGATCCCCAGCAGTGCTATTGCTAGGTTGTAAGGGAGTTCTATTGTTCATTTTTTGAGGAACCTCCACACTTGTTTTCCAGAGCGGCTGCATCAGTTTACATTCCCACCGACAGTGTAGGAGGGTGCCCGTCTCTCCACACCCTCACCAGCATCTATAGTCTCTTGATTTGTTCATTTTAGTCACTCTGACTGGCGTGAGGTGGTATTTCAGTGTGATTTTGATTTGTATTTCCCATAGCAAAATATTTTCAAGGTTAATTCATATTGTAGTATGGATCAGAATTTCATTCTTTTTTTATGGCTAAATAATATTATATTGATGTATACACCACATTTTGTTTATCCATTCAGCTGTTGGACGTTTGGATTGTTTCCCCCTTTTGCCTATTGTGAATAATGCTGCGATGAACATTGATGTTCCTGAGCCTCTGCTTCAGTTATTTTGGGTATATGTTAAAGTGGATTTGCTGGATCATATGGTAATTCCATGTTAAACTTTCTGAGGAACAACCATACTGTTTTCTATGGTTGGTCGCAGCATTTTACATTCCTAGCAGTAATGCACAAGGCTCAAATTACACCACATCCTCACCAACACTTAGATTTTCTCTGTCTCTCTCTCTCTCTCTTTTTTTTTTTTTTTTTTTTTTTTTTTTTGGTGACAGCCATCCTAATGAGTATGAAGTGGTATATTATTGTGGTTTTGATTTGTATTTCCCTAATGACTGTGATGTTGAGCATCTTTTCATGCGCTTATTGGCCATTTCTCTTCTTTGGAGAAATGTCCATTCAAGTCCTTTGCCTGTCAAATAGAAGTTTTTGAATGTGGCAGGATTTTGTTGGATGTCATCTTAATCTTTTTCTATGTAACATTACGAAGGACTCAGTGTACCCTTTGTCTTTTAAGGTATTTAACGTCAATGCACCTCTGCCTCCACGGAAAGAACAAGAAATGAAAGAATCCCCTTACTCACCTGGCTACAATCAGAGTTTTACTACAGCAAGTACACAAACACCACCCCAGTGCCCACTGCCAGCCATGCATGTAGAGCAAACTGTCCTTTCTCAGGAGACTGGTAAGATCCTTGCATATGATATTTTGAAGACTTAGATGACAGCTAGTAGAATGGAAAGCAATTCAGTAGCTATATTTTAAGGATTCTTTTGTGACTAGTAGCCTTATGTCCTCACAAGTTCAAGTATTGAGAAACACTTACATGCCTTTCTTCTATTTGGTTAAGTTCACTTACTTTAACTTTTGTAGAAGTAAGAACCTAGATGGTCGATTAAACCTTGAAGTGGGTTCATATTTTAAAATCTGATTGCTTTGATTACCATGGACAGTGATAGAAGTCGATAGGGCACTGTATATATAGCTGTTTGTATGAAGGTTTTGAAATGACTCTGTTAAATCTTTTAGCACAGAAGATAGCCATCTGGCCTTTTCTCTCTTTTTTTCTCTTAAAATAAAGCATTGATTATTGCCAAGATATAACTTAGTGTACTTATTCCATTGTTTGCTTAGAGATGAGAAACTGTTTTGCTCTTTTGTGCTATTCTAATACATGAAAGAATAGACAACTTTGTAGTTATTTCCTAATTTGATAAACACCTGTAGATTTTTAGTGTTGGTATTTCAGATCCCCATTGAGTTTTCTAAAACTTAAGGCTGAGCAAATGAACATTCTGGGGATCTGGTTACTCACAAGAGGTACTAAATGTAAATCCTTGGACCTAGCCACCAATGACCTCATTCTGTTTTCACCTGTACTCAGTGAAAACATATAGCCAATGATTTACATAAGGGATATTTGTCCTATGCCTTCTTAGGTGAAGTAGTAATTAAAATTCATTGTCATTTATTCCTTGATATGGAGTATTCAGCCCCTTTTTCCTTTAATTGTGGCAAAATATACATAACAAAATTTACTATTTTAACCATTTTTAAGTGTAGAGTTCTGTGGCATTAAGGACACCCTGAATGTTGTGCTGCCATCACCACCATTCATCTCTAAGGACTTTTTCATCTTCCCCAACTGAAACTCTACCCGTTTAACCCTAACTCTCCACTCGCCTCTTCCTACAGCCCCCTGGCGACTACCATTCTACTCTATGAATTTGACTACTCTTGGTACTTACCTAGAGTAAGTGGAAACAGACAGTATTTGTCCTTTAGTAACAGGCTTTTTCCTTCTTCATTGAGTTGTAGCATGTGTGAGAATTTCTTACCTTCTTAAAGGTTGAATAATATTCTATTACCTAAATATATATATGTATAGATACCAGGGTCTCTCTATATACATACATACATATATATATATATAGCACCTTTTTTTTCCAAGGGGAGAAAATTATATTAAAGGTTTTGATATACAGTGACTTTTAAGTATAAAGAATATTAAGTCTTTGTTACCATTTAACTCTTGGACTTAAAACTGTTTCCTTAAGCAGCAAGTTATCCTGATGGAACTATTCAAGTAAGCAATGGTAGCCTTGCCTTTTACCCAGCACAGACGAATGTATTTCCCAGACCCTCTCAACCATTTGTCAATAGCCGGGGATCTGTTAGAGGATGTACTCGTGGTGGGAGATTACTAACCAATTCGTATCGGTCCCCTGGTGGTTATAAAGGTATGCTCTGAACAAAATTTAATTATACTGAATTATTTTGTTTATATATTTACTTAACTCAAACTATTTTTACTTTACCTTGTTCCTTTTTTTAGTTGCCCTCCATATTGTGGTAGAAAATTCCCTATTTCTGTAAAACACAGTATTTCTGATATACTTGTTGCCTGTATAACAGAGGAACTTTTCGTATGAAAAGCAGATTGATCCTGTGATTTGCTGAAGTAAAAAGTTGAGCATCTCGCTTTTCCAGAGATGAATTTGGGTTTTCATGTTTGAATACTTACTTTTTAAAAAAATTGACTTGACTGTTCAAAATATGTCATAATCAGTGCCCATTTTCTAGTTATTTTTCTATCAGAGGATACTGTAGATAAAAATGTAAATTTTGAGACTATTAGAGTGATACTCTCTTAAGTCTTAGATATGGTCCCAAGTGTCTGCTTGGTATTAGAAGAATTCTGCTAGACAGGCCTTAACCATGTGCTTTAACCAGCCACCTGCATCACAGCAGTAGTATCTCTGCACTTGGCTTATTTGAAGTTAGCAGTATTTTATAAATGTGTTTTCCAATGGAAGCAATATGAGTAGAGTTTGCTTAAAAAAGGCGTAAGTCTAATGATGGTATTATAGGATCAGTTTAACTTTTAAAGTGGTATAGAATTAGACTATTTAAAAGCTTAGTATAATTTTGCACATAATTTTATTTAAGTTGTTTATTTATTAGGTTTTGATACTTATAGAGGACCACCTTCAATTACCAATGGAAATTATAGCCAGCTACAGTTCCAAGCTAGAGAGTATCCTGGAACACCTTATTCCCAAAGGGTAAGAATAGTTGTCATAGTTGAATAGTAGTATAGTTGTTGCTGTTAAGCTGGTGATTAAACTATAGCCAAGTCATAGTGTATTTTGTGTAAGGCACTCTTTGTTTTTTGTTTTTAAAAATGTTTATTTTGTGAGAGAGAGACAGACAGAATGTGAGCAGGGGAGGGGCAGAAAGAGAAAGAGACAGCATCTGAAGCAGGCCCCAGGCTCTTAGCTGTCAGCACAGAGCCCAACTGGGGCTTGAACCCACAAATTGTGAGATCATGACCTGAGCCAAAGTTTGATGCTTAACCAACTGAGGCACCCAGCAGCCCCAAGGCGCTCTTGTTTTGGAACTACTTGTCAGTACTATGGAGAGTTGATTTGGAAGCTCTTCTAGTAACCCACAGAAGATAATGACAGTTGCCTGTTACACAAAACTTAGAAGGTCTAAAGGACTTCATCATGTGATTTGCACTAACACATTCACTTCTCCACCTTCTGAGAGGAACTGGGGTTCAGAAACAGGTTAAATTACTATCTAAGGTCACTCAGCAAGTGAATAGTAGAATGAAGATGAGACTGCATGCTTCCTAACTTCAGACACTATGAGCTTAACTTTATTGTTTTGCTTTTCGTTTTTTGTTTTTTTGAGAGAGAGAGAGAGCGAGCGAGAGAGCGAGAGCATGTGCACAAGTTGGAGAGAGAGAATCTCACACAGGCTCATGCTCAGCATGGAGCCTGACATGGGGCTTGAGCCCATGATTCTGGGATCATGACTTGAACCAAAATCAAGAGTTGGGCGCTTATCCAACTGAGCCACCTAGGCACCCCAGCTTTATTATGTTGTTTTCAGTTTAATTTTTCTAGGTATCTGGTGTAGCAAAGGCCTTTTTCATAAATTTAATTTTTTTTGCTTATTTGAATAGCTCAGCAGATTCCCTTTACTATATACAATAAAAGACTGATAAGAGATTAGACATTTCACTTTAACAAACCTTGAGACCTGCTTGTCATTGGTCATCTATGGATATTACTGTACACATCAGAATTTTCAGTTTTGAAGTTTTACAAGCCTTTCAGTATATATATGGTTTCCCACTGAGTTCTGTGGTGATATAAAGTGTTTTTGAGAGGCTTACAGTTAGTTACGTGAGGTAAGGTAGATGTCTATACAGAGCATTGAAAAGGAGGTAAAGAACACACCAAATCACCTGAATGACTTGGATTTGATCCCTGATTTCATCACTTTGTTGTGTGACCTTGGGTATGTTGAGTAAACTTTCTGAGCTCTGGTTCCTCATCTGTTAGATGAAGACTCACCTTACTCTGAAGTGTTGTGTGGATTACTCTGTGAGATAGCCTGAGGATTAATTGAATTAAAATACATAAAGGCTTAGCACCATAATGCCAGATAGTAATGAATAGCTCCTTTTTTCTAATTTTTAAAAATGTTTTATTTTTTGAAAGAGTGTAAGCAGGGGAGGGGCAAAGAGAAAGGAGGACAGAGGGTCTGAAGCGGGCTCTGCACTGGCAGGCTGACAGCAGCCAAACTCTCAAACCAGGAGCCATGAGATCATGACCTGAACTGAAGTCGGATGCTCAACCGACTGAGCCGTCCAGGTGCTTGTAATGGAGTTGTTCTTAAAACCAATATTCTGGAATTTTGTGTGTTGCTTTAAATTTCTTGCTGGGATACCTGGCTGGCTTAGTCAGAACATGTGACTATTGATCCTCAGGGTCATGAGGTCAACCCCACATTAGGTGTAGAGCTTACATTAAAAAAAAAAAAAAGTAAAAGTAAGTTCCTTACTGAGGAAACATGATAGTAGTGGTTGCTATTGGGAAGGGGATTAGGACTTTAGGGTAGGAGACTTAATTATTGTGTGCCTTCTTGTCCTATTTAAATTTTTTATTGGATGTGTTAATCTAATCATGCCACTGATTATTCTTTCCATGAGTTGTATGAAGGCTGACTTTCAACATACCTGGGAGTCTGTTTGAAATCTTGCCTCCTGAACATTTTTTTCTTGAAGATATTAAATTATGTTTTCAGGCAAAAATACAATATTTATATATTATATATAATTTTTTATCAACCTCTCTGTAGAACCAAACAAAACCCTGACATAGTTCATAATTGTCTTCACAGTTTGATGTATAAATAGAGCAAGATTGAAGTAGTCTATGTTCTTTGCTTATTATTTCCTTTTATCTTGAAATATAGGATAGAGGACCAGGCCATATTTCTGAATTTCCCTCAATTATCTCACATTGTATCTTTTACATAGTGTTTCCTGGATGGCTTTTTGTAATTATTGGCGTACCTCGTTGATCAGGTTAATTCACAAATGAAGCAAGTGTGCTGTTGTTGCCCTTTTTGCTTTTCTTGGTGTTTGCAAACATCTGAACCTCTGTGGCTGCTGGGGAGGCTAGAAAAAAGGCTAAGAGGACTTTAATCTTACGAATTTACCAGCCAGTAACACTGGGAACAAACTATTATCGTGCATTTTTGTTGCCATAGTTAAATATTATGTGTTCATTTCAGGATAATTTCCAGCAGTGTTACAAGCGAGGAGGAACATCTGGTGGTCCTCGGACAAATTCAAGAGGTAAGGAAAATTAACTGGGTTACACAGAACATACCTCTAGATCTTTATCTTTTGTGAAGTTCTCCCCAAAGTACATAGTTTTCACTATTTAGCTTTTAAAGTTTTCATTTTGCATAAGCTTAGTACTGAAGACCTGAGGGAGATACTAGACTACTGGAAGGGCTGTGGAGATCGCTTGTCCATTTAAATTAAAAGTGCATGTGTGTGCTTTTTCAGTTTGATTGACACCACAGCGTAATTCAGCCTTTGATATGTATATATCTTGCATACTTCAAATAGTTTCATGTGATGATTCAGAATGATGGTTCTTGTTAATAATGGGCATCTTTCAGATACTCTCGTGTCACTACGTTGAAAGACAGAAAAAAGCAACAATTAAGACACCATGACTTGAAATTTCAGAAGATATTATAATACGTTTTAAAATGTGAAGATTTAGTAGAACCTTCAGTAGAAAAGATTCAGTGTAACTGAGAAAATCAAGAATTACTAAAGATTTACTAACTTTATCACAGGAAAACAATTTTTTCCTTTTAAGAAAGCAGTCAGTATTCACACTGTCTTGGCCTTATATCTAAGCTGTGTTTTTGTATAGTACTTAAAACATTAAGATTTCATGATACCACATGATCTTGGAAATGAACAAGCATTCATCATGGGGCTTGTATCATAACAGAGTATCTTTGAGTGGCTAGTGGTTCTAAAAGTTGGTTCTCTTATTTAATCTCAGTTTTCTTGAGTCCTTGTACACTAGGTACTTTGAGTAGATTTATCACTGAGGAATGAAGAACTGAGTGAGAATTACAAAAGGGAGATAAGGAAGTAAAAGGAGTATTCAAACCTGGGTTTTTGCTAATCTTAACTAGCAAGTTAGCATTTCCTGTAGCCTCATTTTCTTAAAAAAAAAAATGAGACCACTAGACAATCATCTAGGTCCTTTTTGGCGAAATAGAAATGTGAAAGCCTATTGCTAGAAAACTTTAGAAAAGTATACTGTAGCTATACTTTGTTGTTTTTGTTTTAGAATTTACTATAAAATGTATTTTCATCTGTATTTCAGTAGCCGACTAATGTTAAATATTGTGTTCAAAGCTAACTGCTTCATTATGAGAAACTCACTGTTGCTAATAAAACAGCAGGGTGGAGTGACTCTTCTCAGGTGAGCAGCCCAGAAAGAGACAACGAAACGTTTAACAGTGGTGACTCTGGACAAGGAGACTCCCGTAGCATGACCCCCGTGGATGTGCCCGTGACCAGCCCAGCGGCCACCATACTGCCGGTGCACGTCTACCCCCTGCCGCAGCAGATGCGGGTCGCCTTCTCAGCAGCCAGAACCTCTAATCTCGCCCCTGGAACTTTAGACCAACCTATTGTGTTTGATCTTCTTCTAAACAACTTGGGAGAAACTTTCGACCTTCAGCTTGGTAGATTTAATTGCCCGGTGAATGGCACTTATGTTTTCATTTTTCACATGCTCAAGCTGGCAGTGAACGTGCCGCTGTATGTCAATCTCATGAAGAATGAAGAGGTCTTGGTGTCTGCCTATGCCAATGACGGTGCTCCAGACCATGAAACTGCTAGCAATCATGCGATTCTTCAGCTCTTCCAGGGAGACCAGATATGGTTACGTTTGCACAGGGGAGCAATTTATGGAAGTAGTTGGAAATATTCTACATTTTCAGGCTATCTTCTTTATCAAGATTGAAAGTCAGTACAGATTTGACAGTGAAAGAATGGTGTTCTAATTAGTGGGGTTAAAGGAGAAGTAGTCTTTGCCCTTGTGACTGGTTTAGGAAAATGTTTTCATTCCTAGAGGAAGGTGGAGGCCCTTAGTTGTTTTTTTTTTTTGTTTTTTTTTTTCCTCCCCAAGGTGAAAAATTTCAAGCTGAATGACAATTAGCACTAATCTGGCACTTTATAAATTGTGATGTAGCCTCGCTAGTCAAGCTGTGAATGTATATTGTTTGCACTTAATCCTTAACTGTATTAACGTTCAGCTTACTAAACTGCCTGCCTCAAGTTCAGGCAAGTTATAACGCCTTGTTGTGCCTCAATAAAACATTACATGCGCCTTCAGTGTTCTTATTTGATTAAACATTTAGTTGAGAGGTAAAATATTTAATTTTTTGCTATGCGCACTGATAACTTTTGGATGGGTGTTTATTCATGGGTTCATACTATTATTTTAAAGTAAGAGACTATATATAGATCTTTTTGGAGTTTGCTCTGCTGTTACACGTGTTATTCATCAAACGATTTCATCTGCTTCCCATGGGCTGAATAGCATTTCTCCTTGAAGCTGTTTTACAGTTAGCTATCTGTAAGTACCTACTACTTGTATAATAATACAAGATACAACAGTAGATACACAGCTAATATTACTGGTCTGCCATCAGTGAATCTTGTACTTTCTAGTGGATTCTCAATTTGAGTGGGCAGAATGTTTATTCATCAGAAAGCAAAGATTTCTGGTCAAGCAGTGCTGTGTTTGAGTCCTGATTTTGCCGCTTAGTCACTGATCTTGGGCAAGTTATTTTACCTCTAAGATAGATTGATATTTCCATCCCTCCCTCTCTCCCTCCCTCCCAGTCTCTCTCTCTCTCTCTCATAATAGACCATTTCCACAAACTCATAGGGCAAATGTGAAGTTCAACTAAGAATATATCTAGAAGACTTACTTAACACAGTGCCTGGCACATAAGCATTTAATAAATGTTAGGTGCTATGATTTTTTTTATTCTAAAAACTTACAGAATTATGTGTGTATGTGTATGTGTGTATTGTCTTACGTAGTATTAGTATAGCAGGCACTGGCAGAGTTTAGGATCCATTTTAGACATCTATTCCTACACTTTATAATTTAAGCTTATATATGTTTCTTGTGAATAAGACCTAATAATTTTATTAATAAAGCATAGTTTTTAAAAGTAAGCATTTTTATTGCACTATTCAGGAATATAGGAAGGTTTGGAGAAGGGCATTGTTAGCCTGCAACCAAGGCAAGTCACTTGCTAAGGCAGAAATTTCTTGTTTTGATCTTGTTTTGAAAGTTCTCTGTTTAACACCTGTCACTCTGAGGTGTTAAGTAATCTCAGGGAGATGGTATAAGAGCATTAAATTATTAAAATTAATATTTTAAAAATGTATTTATTTAGAGGTGCCTGGGTGGCTTACTTGGTTAAGCATCCGATTTCAGCTCAGGTCATGATCTCATGGTCCATGAGTTTGAGTCCTGTGTCAGACTCTGTGCCTACAGCTCAGAGCCTGGAGCCTGCTTCAGATTCTGTGTCCTCCCCTCCTCTTTGCTCTTCTCCCTCTCACACTCTGTCTCTGTCTCTCAAAAATAAATAAATATGAAAAAAAGTTTTTAAAATTTATTTAAGAGAGAGACAGTGTGAGCAAGGAAGGAGCAGAGAGAGGGAGAGAGAGAATCCCACGTAGGTTCCACACTCAGTGTGGGGCTCAGAATCATGAACTGTGAGATCATGACCTGAGCCGAAATCAAGAGTCAGATGCTTAACTGACTGAGCCACCCAGGAGCCCCTGTACTCAATATTTTTTACCTTCAATGTTAGTATAATGTTGTCAAGCTGGAGGATGTAATGTCATTAACAGAATTTTTAAAACTCGTGGTAGGTATTTTGTGGGTTAGGGATGTTAGTATTTCAGTTAAATAAATTAGTTAGTGGCTCTTATGTCCAGAATACAAACCAAAAAATATATGGAAAAGCAGAAATACTATTAAATGGCTAAGGGGAAAACGATGTTTAAGAAGAGTTGTGGATCAAGTTCAACAAGGCCTTTGTCAGCTTTTTTTTAGCCATTTTGTTTTCTGCCATATTAGGGTCTTTAACTTAGTCTTTTCTCCTCCACACAATCAAGACCATTTTTGTTATTTACAATATTGTGAGCAACTTTTTAAAAATATTTTTGAAAGTGTCTGACAAAGAGATTCATTAACTAGAGTATCCCCTTATGAGGATAGTCATGTTTTAGGGGAGTATTCTAAATGAAATACTATTTTCCTTAGTGTAAAGACAATGAATTAGAAATGAACAGTTGTTAGACATCTGAGAATGAATGGGCAAGATCTTTCATTCTGAAATGATACAACTTTTTGAAGACACAGTTCATCTGGAAAGTTCTAGTAAAAGTCCAGATACTTTTATAGAAAGATGTACACATGCGTGGATTTTAGATGTATTTGCAAGAGATGGCGTGAGGGCCCATGTAAGGCTAATTTATGGACCTCATATAAAGAACTTATATTTTACTGGGAAAGTCTTGTAGATACAACTAAAGAGGAAAGACATTCCATATAGTTACCATGTAGTCTCTGAATATATAGATATTTAGCTCTCTTACTGAAGGTTGAGGTGGGAGAGAGGCTTTTTAAAAATTGATTTTAATTTTTTTTTTTTTTTTTTGAGAAATAGAGCATGAGCAGGGGAGGGGCAGAGAGACAGGGAGACACAGAATCCAAAGCATGTTCCAGGTTCTGAGCTGTTAGCACGGAGCCCAGTGTGGGGCTCAAACCCACAAACCACGGGATCATGACCTGAGCTGAAGTTGGACAGTCAACTGACTGAGCCACCCAGGGGTTCTCAGAAAGGTTTTCTATGCACTAAATTCTCCCTGGAGTTTTCTTCTTGCACTTTAAATTTTTTAGTCTTTTGTGAATGAAGGATTCCCTGAGAATTGTTAGCTACTGTTATCATTATCTCCTCTATAATGATTTAATGAATAAATGTAGGTATTTAAAGCAGGAAATGTTTTTTTTTTAAATTTTAAACATTTATTTCTGAGAGACTAAGAGACAAAGCATGAATGGGGGAGGGGCAGAGAGAAAGAGGGAGACAAAAAATCTGAAGCAGGTTCCAGGTCCTGAGCCATCAGCACAGAGCCTGTCACAGGGCTCGAACTGACGAGCTGTGAGATCATGACTCGAGCTGAGGTCAGACACTTAATGGACTGAGCCACCCAGGTGCCCCAGGAAATGTTCTTTGTTTTTTGAAGATTTGTCTACTTGCCCCCTGTACCAATTATTTGTCAACCATCTCATTGTTTTAACTTTCTCAGCTCCATAATAGCTATAGTTTTACACTGCTTTGACATCACATACTGTGTTTTTATACTTTCCTGATTGCAAATTTTAATTCCTTAGCTGTAATGGCTGATGTTGTGATTCTCATGATAGGAAAGATGATAGGTTATGTTTTTTATAAGGTGAAATAATTGTGGGCATATAGACATTAGGATTTCCACTCTGCTTCCCTGCCATACACTTTATTTTGGTGAAAAATTTAGCTTTGTCTCACTAGGTTCTCCACCTGATAATATATCTCAGGGTCATTCTTACCACTTTCACGATTAGGCCAATAGTTTTGTCCCCATATTTCAGCTTTTAGGCAACTGTAGACAACTGATAGGTACATCACAGCTGTTATCAGTGCAAGATGCTAAATGCCAGATTATAAAATACTGTTACCCAGGGGCTCCTGGGTGGCTCAGTTGGTTGGGCCTGTGACTTCGGCTTAGGTCATGATCTCACGTTGGTGGGTTCGAGCCCCGCATCGGGCTCTGTGCTGACAGCTCAGAGCCTGGAGCCTGCTTCTGGTTCTGTGTCTCCTTCTCTCTCTGCCCCTCCCCCTCTCGTGCTCTGTCTCTCTCTGTCTCAAAAATAAATAAAACATTAAAAAACATTAAAAAAAACAAAATATACAAATATATAAAAACTTAAAAAAAAATAAAATAAAATACTGTTACCCATTATCGATACCAGAATGCCTTAGGCTCACTAACTCTAAATTTTCCAAACATTATTTCTTTATTCATTTTATTTCAAGGGCTTCTCTTTTTGAAATAAATGGTTAATTTATTAATCTTTCAAGTGTGTGGGTTATGTAATTTGTACCTGGCTCTGGGGCTACAAAGATGAATGATATTCTGGTGTTCCTCAGGTATATCAACTTCATCCATTTCATTTGCTGAGAGCAAATCACAAGTGTACCTGCCAGCCGCCACCATACAGTGCTGTTAAAATATGACTGTTCCCTATGCTGTGCCTTTCATCTCATGACTTACTCATTCTGTAACTGGAAGCCTGTATCTCCCACTCTTTCACTCATTTCTTTCATCCTTCCACTCCCTCCCCTCAGGCAACCACCTGTTCTCTGTATTTATGGGTATGTTTTTGTTTTGTTTTTTAGATTCCATATATAATTACAGTCATATGCTATTTGTCTTTCTCTGACTTATCCCACTTAGTATAGTATCTTCTAGTTTCATCCAGATTGTTGCAAATGGCAAAATCTCATCCTTTTTATGGGTGAGTAACATTCCATGGTATATATACATCACTTCTTACTCGTCTGTTCATCTATCAGTGGGCGCTTAGATTGCTTCTGCCTCTTGGCTATTATAAATATTGCCAAAGAAGAATCTCAAATTATTTCTTTGATTCTGTTACACTCCCCCCCCCCCGTTTTACATCTGGAACTCTTACTATTCAGAAGCTAGACCTAGTTGGATCAGTTCTGTAATCTTTTCATCTTTTCTAAGTTTCCCTTTGAGAGATTTCCTTGATTTTATCTTACTGTCTTTTCACAGTTTTAAATTTCTGCTACATTTAACATTTATGAGTACAACTTCTTTTATCTGAATGTTCCTTACATGTATATATTCCGTTTTTGTCTCACGATTGCATTATTTTCCAACTCTAAGGATAAAGTTTTCTTCCCTCTGTAATTTATTCCCTACACTTTGTTCTAGTTTCTTATCTGTGGTGTTATATTTGCTCAGATTCTTGTGATAATTGATTGACTGTTCATATTTAAGAATGGGGCACCAAAAATATAATTGGAAGCTTTGAATGCAGAGATGGGAGTAGGTGACTTTGGGCTTCATGGTAGTGTGATTTAAAGCAGAGATTGGGGGCACTGATGTGGGAGAATGAAGAGCTTTCTAAATGGGACACAAAACCCAGAAGCCCTAAAGGATGAACAAATTTTACACAAAATTTATTCTCCAAAACTTCTGTTTGGTGGAAGTAATGTTGAAAGACAAATGACCACCTGCAGTGGGAGAAAAATCAGGAAAAAGATGGCCCCCAAAAAGGGCAACATGTGTGAAGAGGCAGTTTGTACAAACATGCATACAAAAAAAAATAAGCCTACATATTTTTTTAGTGCTATTTTGGCAAGCATTTGGGGAAATGGACACTCACACTATAGATGGGAATAAAATTGGTATTTTGGGAGAGTAACTTGGCAATAACTATCAAGATAAGAAAGCATATGCTTTTTTGGCCCAGAATTTCCACTGCTGGAATCTTACAAATAGTTTTGGAATTATGCCATGATGCATGCATATGGATATTCCGTATTGTATTAATGATAGATAATAGCAACATCTGGAGAAACAACCTCGATGCCGCCTGTAGGGAAGATACAGAGCAGAGTGCAATGTTGTTTCTGTAAACACTTCTAAAAGAATGTTTCTATGATTACTTGGATCATTTTTTTCTGGTAGTACGGACAAGAAATTTAATAATGTTGGCTCTAAGGAAAGGGAGTTGGAGGAGGAGGGAGACTTTTACTTTTCATTCTGAGTCTTGCTGTAGAATTTGAAATGTTCAATCACATTTTTGTTAATTTTTTTTTTTTTTAAGTTTGAGAGAATGTGAGTGGGGAGGGCAGAGAGAGACTGAGGAAGAGAATCCCAAGCAGGCTCCTGCACTCTTAGCACGCAGAACCTGATGCGGGGCTCGAACCCATGGGTCGTGAAGTCATGACTTGAGCCAAAATTAAGAATCGGATGCTTAACCAACTTAGCCACCCGGGCGCCCCTGTTAAAAATTTTAAAGTAAAAAATAAAGTGGTAGATTTTATGGTTCTTAAACCACCTTGTCTTGGTTACAGCTTGAGGGTTTGTTTTCATTATCATTAAGCAAGCCTGGGTCAGCACATGGAGGAGTTTTACCATAAACACCTAACTACCTTCCACTTTTCACTAACATTTGTATTTCACCTCATGTATGATCTTACTGGATCCTCACAGTGGCCCAGTGAGGTAGATACTGTTTTGGGATAAGATCGAGTCTTTTGGAGATTGGCTGCCTAAGGCCGCTAACAGAAGTCCTGGAGCCAGAATTTACTTTCTCAAGTCCAAATACAGCCTAGTACTTTCTTTTTTCTTTCAGTTTTTAAAAATGTTTATCTATTTTTGAGAGAGAGGCAGAGTGTGAGTGGGGAGGGGCAGAGAGAGAGGGAGACCCAGAATCTGAAGCAGGCTCCAGGCTCTGAGCTGTCAGCACAGAACCCGATTCAGGACTCGAACTCACTGTGAGATCATGACCTGAGCTAAAGTCGGACACTTAACTGGCTCAGCCACCCAGGTGCCCCAGCCTAGAATTTCTACAGTATTTTTTCCTCTTCTTTAGTTCTCACGTACTATTGCTTTTACCATATTTTACCCATCGTTTTGCACACACGTTTTTGGTGCACTCCTCAGTTTTGCTATGGTTAACTAAACACTTTGTGAATGGGGTAAACGGGAGTCGGTTGAGACTGTCATAAGTTGTAACTCTCGTAGGTCCTGAGAAGGACGACTTCTTTTCCAGTGTAAAAATGTGGAAAGCCTGAAGAAATAAAATGACACTTTGAGAAAAATGTCTGACTTGAAACTAAATATTTCTTATTTAGTTCTAGTTAATACTATTTTTAGCCTCTATCCCTCCCCACAGCCACTACCATTTTAGTCTCTTGGAGAAGGAAGTTTCTGGCTTCTTTCAGAAATTTCCTAATCCCTATTGATTTATCTAATTTATCACTGATTTCTTATTTTTATTTTTAAAGTTTGTATGTGTATTTATTTTGAGAGACAGAGAGAGAGAGAAAGCGAGCGAGCAGGGGGAGGGGCAGAGAGAGAGGGAGAAAGAATCCCAAGCAGGCTCTCTGTGCTGTCAGTGCTACATCTGACAATGTGGGGCTTGATTTCACAAACTGTGAGATCATGACCTGCGCTGAAATCAACAGTCAGATGCTTAGCTGACTGAGCCACCCAGGCGCCCCTGGTTTTTTATTTTTAAAACTGAGAGCTCTGTCACATTCTTTTAGAAAAGTCCAGGGCTTTTTGTTACATGTGACATTTTCAACGAGACTGTCGTTAACCTTTATTACCCAAACACTAAGGGTCTCATATGTAGAAAATGTGTGTCTATACTCTTGCATATGTTTCAGATGTGATGATGGAGAGCCATGCCAGTGTCGACACTTTTGGGGTAGAAGTGGTCACTTACAGGTTATCATGGTTTAAAAGATGTATTATTGAACTTACAGATCAGAAGTTTTGCATGTTGAGTTTTTATTCCCATTTTTTCTTTACTGTATGGACTAGATTCAAGCCTACGAACATAGACCAGCAGATGGGGAGGACAGCTGTGTGATATTCCATTTTGAGGACTAAACATGTTAAATCTCAAAGGCTACAGTGGCAGTGCTTGGAGTAAAAACCACTTCCTGTAATTTGAGTTGTAATCATGCCAGTTATTCTCACTCTGTGCTGTATTTCTTGGGTAATGTCCATGTCTCTGTGCCAAGTAACCTATATTGACAGATGACTCCTCGTTCTCTAACAGCATCCCTGCAATCCTTCCTCTAATCCCTGCCATAGCTTCCTGCTTCCTCACCCAGCTCTATTGGGAGCGCTAGATGTGAATTTTCAGTTGTCACTGGAAACCTCTAGCTGTAGAACTCATAAGCACTTCTAGTTCAACATGTTGAAAGGCAAACTGATCTTCTCTCCAAAACTTAATATTCCTGTTTTCCCTGGTTAATGACTTCCATAGGTCAGCAAAGCTTGAAACTTCAGAAACATTCTCGACTTCCCTTTGTTACTTTATGTTGTGTAAGTCACAAATCCCTGTTGATTTAACCTGTGAAATATATCTGTCTTACTTTCTTAATTTCTATTGTAGATATCCTGTTTCAGACCCCTTATCTGTCTCACATGTATTCACTTATTTGTTTAATTATTATTTATTACTTTTTATGTCCCAGGCATAGTGTGAGACTAGGTCTCACTATGTCTCATTCAACAAAGGTTGAATAAGGTCTCCCCTCTCTTATAAATAGAAAACAAAGATAGTTAATACTATGTAGCATGGGCAATATGCCTATCTCATTTAGTCTTTACAACAGCTCTTGGAAGCAGATGAGGAAGCAGAGATACAAAGAGGGGAGGCATATGCAAGCCATGATTAGTACAGGACAGTAGAGCTGGCTCAAAGTCAACCATAAATAATGTGAGTGTATCAAGAAATAAAGACATCCTCTCATGTAAAGTAATAAAAAAAAGGGGGGACTCATAAACAATGAGCCATATAGAATTTAAACGTAAATTATAGTTTAGGGAAAGCTATTTAAAATACTTGCAAAGAGATCCGAGAGCAGGGTCATGGATACTTATGTATTTTTCCTGTTGCCTTAGACATTGCTAATTTGACAGCATTGTTTTTTAGTAATTTATCTTCACTGAGTCTTTCCCAAGCCTACACAGTTTTAATGGGAGCATCAATTCTCTTTAATTGTGTATTTTGTCAATTTTTTTCTTTGAGATAATTGTAGATTCTCATGCAGTTATAAGAAATAATACAGATGGAGCCTGTGTACCCTTTAATTTCCTCCATGGTAACATCTTGCAAAACTATGATACAATATTACAACCAGGATATTGAGATTGGTGCACTGGAGACAGGAGCATATTTATCACCAGAAGGATCCCTTATGTCACCCTTATATAGTAATGCCCACTTCCCTATTGTTCCCAGCCCCATTTTAAGCCCCAAGAATCACTGATCTGTTCTTTCTGTAATTTGTTATTTTAAGAATGCTATATTTAAAAAGTTACGTAAATGGAATCAGTATGTGACCTTCTGGGATTGGCTCTTTACACTTAGTTTAATTCTCTGAAGATTCATCCAGGTTGTTGAATGTATCATTCCTTTTTAAAAAAAATTTTTTTTAAAGGTTATTTATTTATTTTTGAGAGACAGAGACAGCACGAACAGGGGAGGTTCAGAGAGAGAGGGAGACAAAGAATCCGAAGACAGGCTCTAGGCTCTGAGCTAGCTGTCAGCACGGAGCCTGATGCAGGGCCTGAACCCATAAACAGCGAGATCATGGCCTGAGCTGAAGTTGCGCTTAACTGACTGAGCTACCCAGGTGCCCCTATATCATTCCTTTTTATTGCTCAGTAGTATTCCATTTATAGGTGTGCCAGTTTGTTTAATCACTGTTTTCCTGAGAGGTGGTATCATTTTAACCCCCTACCAATAATATATGAGTGATCCAGTTTCTTTGCATCCTTACTAGCATCTGGTGGTGTCATTTTGTTTTTAGTCTTTTATCTCACATTATTTTAAAAAATGTTTTATTATTTATCTTTGAGAGGGATAGAGAGGCAGAGCATGAGTAAGGGAGGGACAGAGAGACAGGGAGACACAGAATCTGAAGTAGCTCCAGGCTCTGAGCTGTCAGCACAGAGCCCAACACGGGGTTTGAACTTACGAACTATGAGATCATGACCTGAGCCAAAGTTGGACACTTAACTGACTCAGCCACCCAGGTGCCCCTATTTCACGTTATTGAAATGACTGCATCAAGTCTTTTCCTACTCCAAACCATCTTCAGTGCTACCAGAGTTCAGTTTTAAATATGTGCTTTAAAGGATTTGGGTATATCTGGGTAGAAACACGGTAGATATTTGCAATATCTAGTTTAAGAAAAGAGATCTTGGTTAGGAGTACTTCTGTGGATATAAGCATGTAAGTGGATGAAATGACAAAAGCAGAATGGGTTGAAGAGAAAGAGGGCTGGAGAAAGAGGGCTGAAGACAGAGTCCTGAGAAGCACCAGTGTTTAAGAGTTGGGTGACCAAGTCTGTAATTAAAACATAACAGATGTATTCTTTAAGAGAAAATAAGGAAACATATAAAAAAAGAAGGGCACATAATACAATGCCAGATACCAAAGAGAAACACGTTTTAGGATGAGAACTGAAAATATCTCTTGCATTTGGTAGCTAAAGGATCAGTGTTGATTTTTGCTTGGCAGTTTCAGTGGGGGAAATGAGGGCAGAAGCTGATTGAAGCATGAGTGGAAAGTAAAGAAGTAGAGACAAGAAGTGAAGACCATTCTTTAGAATGAAAAGTGAAAAAGAATGAATAATAATTAGCATTACTGGAGAGAGATTGTTTTTGTTCTTGGGGAAATATTTTTAGACTGAGGTTGAATCAGTGGAGAGAAAGGGGTTGAAAATATAGGAAAAAGCTTTACAAAATTGTCGAGTGTGGGCATAAAATAATACAAAACTTTTCTTTTAATAAAAAATCTATAGAAAAGAGATATTTATGGAGCAAAGTCCCAGAAGAGATGGGAGAGGACTGGATTTGGATTGGAGGTGAGGAAACGAAGAGGGGTAAGCATAGATTAGTTTATGTTTGAGTGAGTTGAGCCTGATGGCTTTGTTCATCTTTGCAGAGCTCTAGGAGACAAGGTAGGGAATTTGAGAAGGGTCTTGAAGGTTGAACAGTTGAAAGGCACTAGGTTTCCTAAGACCCTGGACTACTAAGGAGTTTGTATTTTATCTTGAAATTTATGGGAAATCACCAAGGAAGGGACATGACAGTATTAACCTTTAAGAAATGCTCTGATGGCAGTGTGGAGAATGGATTAAAGAGGGGCAAAACTGGAAGCAGTAAGAGACATAGCACCAGCCACAATGCCATTGAACTTATCAGGCCAAGTATGGCCACAGTGGGTGGAAATTGTACCACCCTTCTTGCTTTTCACTACTTTTCTGAGAAGGTAGGACATTTTTCAGAAACCCTCAAGCACATAGTTTCTCTGATTTCTTTATTTCCACAATTACTTTAAATAATTATACACCTGTCTTTTCTATCAGATTGTAAGTTCTTTCACAGTAACGTGCATTTCATTCATCTTGTTATAATGTGATACCTAAATATCTCAGTACTCTGGTTCAAAAACATATGTTTAACAAATGTTCAGTGAATGAATGAATGAATCAATGATTGAATGATGGCTCCCACAAACCAAGGGAACCCTGGTCGCGTGTGGGCTAGATTATCTTGAAGTCCCAACAAATCTGCCCTGAAACACGTTCAATTGTGATGTCCAAACAGTTTTCGTACTAAGAAAAAGTGCCATTCCGTCTATATATGCTTAATTACGAAGCGGCTGTAAGGAGACAGCGAGCCCGCCTGTTTCCTCGTCTGCGAGGCTGCGGGGACCCTTTACCGTACGGCAGCATGGCGGCCGCCTGCTGGAGCCGGTGCGCAGTTTACCTCCAGCAGGGAAGCCACTGCTGCTCTTCATACGGCAGCATGGCGGCCGCCTATGGGAGCGGCCATAGAAGCGCGCCCGGGGACGAGGCCGCCGTAAAGGAAGCACCGCTTCCTCTTCTCCTTCTCCCGCCTCCCACCGGCTGTCGTAAAAGGGTGAATGGAGAGCGAGTTGTGGGGGGTAGAAAGGGAGGACAGGGGGCGCGGAGTCAGAGTGGCGCAGCAAGTGGCTGCAGGTGGCGACGGTGGCGGGGGGCGGGGAGTGAGGTAGTCCAGGGGTCGCGGAGGCGGAGGCTGAGAGGGCCAGAGGAAAAACTAAAGCTGCAGTCTGGCCTACTGGTCCGGGGGCCGCGGAGCCCCCACCCGGGGAGATGGACCTCAACCGAATCATCCAGGCGCTGAAGGGCACCATCGACCCGAAGCTGCGAATTGCCGCCGAGAACGAGCTCAACCAGGTGAGGGGCGGGCCTGCGGCGCCCCCCGGCGCCCCCCGCGGTCTCGCCGGGCTCGCTCTCCGCGGCGCCCCTGTCCTCCACCCCGCCCGGGGCTTCGGACCCTGGCGCTGGTCTCGGCCCGGCCCGCCCCTGCCCTCCGCCCCGCCGTCCCGTTTAGCGGCACTGCCTGGATATTTTCTGAACAACTCAGGCACCTGTTGGCCACCTTTGCATCTTTTCGTGTCATTTTCCTTCCACAGTGCAGTTTGTTTAGCCCGCTTGGTCCGGCGAAAGAGGCTTTGGAAGCTTCGCTCGTGCTTGCAGGCTGTGATTTCCTAAGTACGCTGATTCAGGGACGCGGGTGGGAAAATTCACTTAAAATTCAAATCTGAGTTCAGCTTTACTCCATACCAGCCCTTTTTAGGTGTTGCGGTTGGACACCCTGCCCCATCGCCCGCTTCTGTGGGGTTGGTAGCACTGTTTTTGACACTGATTGGCAGAGTTTTGTTGGAGTGCTGGGAAACGCGGCCGGGAGAGTGCTGGGGGGAAAAACAGGCAATTTTCATAGTGGTACTGCTTTACAAATGACACGTCGAGTAATATGTGTTTGGAGGGATTTCTTATAAGCGCTAAAATGTGTAAGACTTTCTTTTATCTTCTCTGTTCTTACCAGCCCTGATCTTGTTCCAGCGTTACCACTGACATTTTAGAAAGTGTAATGATCCCAAAATGTACCTTGTGTTTTCCCTCCTCACCTGTAAATGAAAGGTAGACCTCTCACTAAAAAGTACGAATTAAGGTGTGCCCGCAGGGTAGAGTGACAGCTGGTTGAACTTGGGGTAATCCTTAAAATGTAAAGGAATCAACATCACCTGGGAACTTGTTGGAAACGGAGAGTATGGGGCTTTACATTTAGAGAATCAGAAACTCCGGGTGGGGCCTAATTATGTTTTAATTAGCTAACTAGGTGATTCTGTGCTTCCTGAAGTGAGAGAGCAACTTAAGTAAAAGTTTCTGTAGGAGTCCACTAAGGCTGGAATTGACTTTAAAGTGCAGCCGTGCGTTTTGAATCTTTGAAATCCAGTGGGAAATCTGGGTGGTGTTTGGAGTTAACTGTGAATTCAGGATTCTCAAGAGATAAAAGGGAGCTTGAAAACACTGGTTGAGTTAAACTGAAGCCTAAAAAGAGTGTGTTGGTACTTCAAAAAGAAAGGACTCTTGCTCACTAGGGTAAAGTTAAAGTCCGTACCTGTCCCAGGCTTTGCAGAGTAGAGGTGCTGTATGTTGATTGGCTAGAAGAATAGCAATCCAGAGGTTGGTTAGAAGGAACAAAGCAAGAGCTGAACTTGCAGTCTACTAGTATGAACAGGGGAGTTGGCCTGTTTGTGACCCCCTCTTCACAGTGAGGCCAGATATTATTTTGATAGTGTCAGTAGGGTTCATATCTTTGATGTCACGTTATACTTTCCTGCCTCAGTTAGCCTATTCTTGCTTTGTTTCTGATTCATCAGTATTTAAGTGCAGGCTATAGAAGGAGAAGAGTTGGTGGGAAAGCTTGCAGGACTAGGAGAGACACTTGGGACCCAATTCTACATTTTTCTTCATGGTATTTCAGTCAAAATCCATTTCGTCCTCCCTCTGCCCTGTCCCATATCTATTCATTTGATCACAGACCATAATTTCCGCTGCAGCTTCTAAAAGTAGCTTATTGCTGTGCCACTCATTTAGTATTTATGTTTTGTGTAATGCTTTAGATTGTAATATGCTCTTACGGAGTTTTGTTTGGTTTCGAATTGTCTGCAGGTAGAAGACAACTATAATGTTGCATAACCTTATAGTAAAATACAGTTATAATGTTGCATTTTGTATGCTTATTTTTTATCATCACTGTAACATCCGGCTTTGTGGGATAAATGGGTGGGTAATCTACCATAAGTGATTAGGGTCCAGTTCATTTATGCTAGTCTAGGTCCCCCCTCAACAGATACGCTCTGCATAGGAAATGGGGGCAGAGTACTGATGATTCGTCAAGTGCTAGGTAGAAGAGTAGGCAGTTTCAAAACGACAGCCTGTGTTCTGAAGGGTAAATTCTTGTTTGAAGCTATATATTTCTGTAGACAACGTATTTCTGTTACCAGTGACTGGTTCCTCGATTGCCGTGTATGATATTGTTTCTATGGGAAAATGGATTTTCAGTTTTTTTCTCAGGATATTAAGGATGCATCCTGTATGCATTTCTCCTTGTCGCTAGACCCAGAAGTCCTCTTAGCAGCAGCAAAGGAAAGTAGAAATGGGTAGCTATCTTGCTCCAGTAACTCATCTAGAAAGGTATCTTTTTCTAAAAAAAGCGTTCTTCACGTGGCTTTAATAGGGAAATAAAGATAACTACGTTCATTGCCAAGTAGTGGAATCCCCGCTTTTCCATGCATCTGTCTATATCATTTCTATTGCCCTTTAAGGGGGCTTGCTTATATGAATAATGTATTTATTGAATTATAATGCAGACACTAAAACAAGGCACTGCTTTCACAGAGCTTGCATTCTAGAGGGGTTTACAGACAAGTAAATAATACAATTTCAAGTCATTAGTGCTGTAGATAATAAAGTCCCGGAGAGACGTATTGGGGTGTACAAACAGGGCGCTCATCCTCCTGAGCAGAGCCCTAGATGTTGTGAAGGAGTGAACCAAGAGAAGGACTGGGAGGGCAACAGGGAAGAGCAAGTCCAGTAAAGGCCTTCAACTTGGATGTTGGAGAACTAGAAAAATTAATATAGTGGGAGCAGTGAGGCAGAGAACGGGAAATATCAGATCTTTGCTTTAAATGAGTTATCATCAGATGCAGATAGGTAAGCAAACAAACTCTTACCTATCGATCTATTTATTTAAATGCTTATTTATTTTTGAGAGAAACAGCATGAGTGGGGGAGGGGCAGAGAGAGGGGTAGAGATAGAGAATCTGAAGCTGGCTCTGTGCTGACAGAGAGCCAGATGCTGGATTTGAACTCACGAACTAGGAGATCATTACCTGAGACAGGCTTAACTTACAGGTGCCTCAGACTTACAGGTGCTCCAGTAAGCAAACTCTTTGTTTTCAGAAAATTTCACAGATATAAAGTAAATATCAAGAAGTGTCTTTTTTGTTTCCTTAGAAACTTGAAGCCCAAGGTGGAAAAAGAAATTGGAGAAATATTTGTGAGGAGACTAGTATGAGACTCTATCTGAATTTACCCCTGAATGTTTTATTTTATTTATTTATTTTTAAACTTTTTATGTTTTATTTATTTTTGAGAGCAAGAGAGACAGAGCATGAGCAGGGGAGGGTCAGAGAGAGACGGAAACACAGAATCTGAAGCAGGCTCCAGGCTGTGAGCTGTCAGCACAGAGCCCAACGCGGGGCTCGAACTCACAAACCACGAGACCATGACTTAAGCTGAAGTCAGACGCTTAGCTGACTGAGCCACCCAGGTGCCCCTACCTCTGAATGTTTTAGCTAGCCAGATTAACATAGACTGAATCAGGGCTGAAAGGAGAAGAGAAAATGTTGCACAAGTTCATTGAAATGGCAAACATTTGCAAAGAGGAGTTCCAAAATGTGTATAAAGGCAATAGTGTTGAAATAAAAGCATTCTCCACAATAAGTACTTTTAAATAGGTACCATTAATAAAATATAAAGATTATTTTGTACTTGCATATATTAAGATAAGTGTCTAATTATATAGACTAGAACTAGACTGTAGATGTTTGTTTTGTTTTTTTATTTGTTTTGAGAGGGAGAGAGAGAGCGCGAGAGCGCGTGAGCAAGCAAGTAGGGTAGAGGTAGTGAGAGAATCTCAGGCAGGCTCCATGCCATCCATGCAGAGCCCAATGTGGAGCTTGTACTCACAAACTGAGCCACTTACCCAATCAAGTCACCCAGGCACCTGAAACTAGTCTTTTTTTTTTTTTTTTTTTTAACTTGTATGCTTGTTTTATTTTTGAAAGAGAGAGACAGACAGCATGAATGGGGGAGGGGTAGAGAGAGAGAGAGACACACACAGAATCTGAAGCAGACTTTAGGCTGAGCTGCCAGTACAGAGCCTGATGTGGGGCTCAAACCCACAAACTATGAGATCATGACCTGAGCCGAAGTCCGCTGCTTAACCAACTGAGTCACCCAGGTGCCCCAAATAGAGTTTTAATCTTTGATTCACTACAAGATCTTTCAGTTTCTCAAATGTTATAAACATGAGTTATTTAATGATGTAAACATAGGTTAGATTGGGTTAAATCTGTATTAATTTTGACTTCTGTAAACTGCTGTTAAAAGAAATCTGTTTTCTTAAAACACTACTTTGAAGTGGTGGTTTCAATGATAAATGAAAGAGAATTTACTTTGTATACAACAGATTTTATTTTTAATGTTTAATTTTGAAAGACAGAGCCCAAGCAAGGAAGGGGCAGAGAGAGAGACACACACAGAATCTGAAGCAGGCTCCAGGCTCCAAGCTGTCAGCACAGAGCCCGACGTGTGGCTCAAACCCAGGAATGGTGAGATCATGACCTGAGCTGAAGTTGGACGCTTAACCGACTGAGCCACCCAGGTGCCCCTATATACAACAGATTTAAGATTCTAAGATTTATACAGGATGAAAGGAAGGACACTTATAATTAAAACTTTTATAGGAAGATTTGGAAAGCATAATGTTCTTGGAAGGAAAGGACTGATATTTTAAAGATGCCAATTTTCTCCAGATTTTTTAGTCAAATGTTTATCTTAAATGCTATTATGAATAATTGAATAGTGAAGGTGATAAATTAATAAGTTGTATACATAAACCTAACAGTATTTTGCCATCGTAGATGATCCAGGCTCCTGGGAGAAGGTAAGCTGGACAGATTCTCTGCATCGTTGTCGGCTTTTGCCTCACTGAGAATGTGAATCTTTTCTGGGAATGTCTGTGGATAAGGCCAAGTGTAAGCTCTGGGAATGTGGCAGAGCAGTAGCGTGTCCAGGTAGTAGATATCTGGAGGAAATGTGGTCAGAAGGAACGGGCTGCTCTGTATTTTGTAACTTAAAAAATTTTTTTTCAATGTTTACTTTTGAAGGAGAGAAAGACAGAGTGTGAACAGGGGAAAGGCAGGGAGAGAGGGAGACACAGAATCTGAAGCAGGCTCCAGGCTCTGACTTGAGGTGGGGCTCAAACTCAGGAACTGTGAGATCATGTCCTGAGCTGAAGTTGGATGCCTAACCGACTGAGCCACCCCGGAGACCCTGTATTTTTAAACTTCTAAAGTCACCATGGCCAAAGTCAGAAGTAGTTAAAAGTAAAACGTGTGTGGGAAGTGACCTCGGCAGCAGGCATTCAGCATGGGTTCACTTGGGCATCAAGTCTATTTTATTTTATTTTTTATTAAAAACATTTAAAAAATGTATGTTTGTTTTTGGGAGACAGAGTGTGAGCAGAGAAGTGGCAGAGAGAGAGAGAGAGAGGGACACACGGAATCCAAGCAGGCTCCTGTGCCGTGCTGACAGCTCAGAGCCTGACGCAGAGCTTGAATTCATGCACCATGAGGTCATGACTTGAGCTGATGTCAGATGCTTTACCAACTGAGCCACCCAGGCGCCCCTGGGAGTCCAGTGTAAAAGATGCTCCCCCAGCAGAGGGCAGCTGCTGCTGATACCTCATCTGGACTGGTTTCTCTCCATCCGTCATGTACAGATAATTAACATTATCTTGTCCATTTTCCTGTGTTGGATCTCCTGTTTTCTATAGCCCATGTTTTCCATGTTTCTGTTTGCCAAAAAATAATATAAGCAAAATTGAAGCACAAATAAGCTGGGAAGAAACACTTGGAATGTGTAGGTGCAATAAAAGGTTAAGATTTTAAATTCACAAACAGCTCTTAGGATTTCTTAAGAATAAAGCAAATATTCTATTTAAAAAAGGATAAAGAGAATAATGAATTTGTAGAAGAAAACAAATAGCCAACCTTTTTGTTGATAAAATTTCAACTTAGCAGAAATGATGGTTAAAATGAGAGGAAGGTTTTAAAGTGTTGAAGGAATGATAATGCTAATCCTTGGATAGATGGGTGTATTCTACTTTTGGGAGTGTAAATTGCTACATATTTCTAGAGAGCATTTGACAGTATATGTTAAAAATACATAAAAATGTCCTTCTTTATTCATCAATTTGTTCCAACTTTGATTTGAAGTATTTCGGTAATCTTAATTTTGCCTTGGAGAAACTCTCACTTTAAAAGCTTCCCTTTTATTTGCATAGTAATGTATTCAGTAACAGTGGTAACAGTTACTTGTTTATATTGCCCTGTTTTATAAATATTTCTTTGTAATTTCAGTCCTACAAGATTATTAATTTTGCCCCCAGTTTACTTCGGATTATAGTCTCTGACCATGTGGAATTCCCAGTACGCCAGGCAGGTGAGTAGGTTTTTTGTCGTTTATAAAACTATTTATAGGTGTAAAAGTAGAACTAGAGTT
The DNA here is from genome assembly GCF_006229205.1 of Suricata suricatta. NCBI lineage: Eukaryota > Metazoa > Chordata > Mammalia > Carnivora > Herpestidae > Suricata > Suricata suricatta. The sequence continues at coordinate 76,229,329 of NC_043709.1, forward strand.
TTATTTTAATTCTAAGTATCTGTGATTTCTTTAACAAAATGGAAGTACACGTAAAGCATTTCTAGTGTCTTTTTCCCTGGAGACTTAGCGGTAGATACTGAACCCTTACAGCTCTCGTGACTTTCCCTCATCTTTCCTTCTTACCTGCTGATTCCTTTGCAACTTTGCCATTTTTCCCCGTTGGCTTTCACAATATTAGTAGTTTAATCTCCCTATATATAATTTTTAAATTTAATTTAATATATGTATTTTTAGTTAATATATATATATTTTAATACCTACTCTTTGGACCCAAAGTTTAAGACTGCGAATTTATGTATGTGGGTGTGAGTTCCATTCATAAGTGAGATCATGAAGGTAATGTATGCACAGATGATCCTAACCACATGTTTGGGGAGCAGGACTTCTGTTTTAAACATGAAACTTACTTCTAAGTCTGTGGGACCTTATGGTAGTCCCATGATGCTGTGTATTCCTCTTTTTGCCTTTTCAATGAGCTGGTCATTAGAGCCCAGAAAGTAAAAAATGGAGAAAGCCTTGGAGTGTCATGAGTTCTGAAAAGATAAAGGGAGTAAAATGACAAATGCTAAAAATATGAAAAGACTTTTTTTATTATGTTACTTGTTACATACTCATTATAAATAATTTGGGCAATACAGAAAATTGCAAAGAAAAGAAGGAAGTAAAAAAATTGCCTAGTATTTTCATTGCTCAGAAATGGCCATTGTTATGGTTTTTTTTTTTTTTTTTTAAATTTTATTTTTGAGAGACAGAGAGAGACAGCATGAGCAGGGGAGGGTCAGAGAGAGAGGGAGACACAGAATCCAAAATAGGCTCCAGGCTCTGAGCTGTCAGCACAGAGCTTGACACAGGGCTCGAACCCACGAACCTTGAGATCATGGCCTGAGCTGAAGCCAGACGCTTAACCGACTGAGCCACCCAGGGACCCCAAGAAATGGCCATTGTTAATATTAGGTGAACTAATATTAGGTTAATATTAGTTTTTGCGTACGTTCAGGTAGGAGGACAGATTAACAGTTTTATGGAGATGAGATTATACTCCACATGCTGATGAAAGTATTTAATTTTCCTTGAACATAACAAAGTAAAAGGTAAGGAATTATTTAGCTGTGGCAAAATACTTAATAGCAGTATGTATGATTTCCTGTAGAGGGGAGCCTGGGTGGTTCAGTTCATTGTTTGACTTCAGCTCAGGTCATGATCTCATGGTTGGTGGGTTTAAGCCCAGAATCAGGCTCTGTGCTGACAGCTTGAAGCCTGGAGCCTGTTTCAGATTCTGTGTCTCCCTCTCTCTCTGCCCCTCCCCTGCTTGCGCGCACGCGTCTCTCAAAAAATAAACATTAGAAAAGAAAACAAAGAAAAATCTATAGAAGATACATGTTACAATTATTTGTTACTTTAATAAGGGTTATCAGACTTCTGTGTAGATTTTTTGAAACTGTAACTCTCAGGTGTTTCAACTTTGCTTCATAAAATAGGGCTTTTCTGAAATAAAATTTTGCTGAATGGAACCTATTTTAATAACCTAAATGAGTATTTATTGGACGATTGTGAAGTTCCTGTGAAGCTTTGTAGAAATAGTATTTTTAAAGCTCTTAGAGCATTTTATTAATTTAATATGTGTTCTTTACCTGACATATAAACATTACAAAGACTCACTGGATTGCCCTTAATTCCACCCCCATTGATACATATGGTCAACTAACTACTATAGTTAAAACATTTTTTTAATGTTTGTTTATTTTTGAGAAAGAGAGACAGAGTGTGAGGGGCAGAGAGAGAGAGAGAGAGAGAGAGAGACAGAGTCAGAGTCAGAGTCAGAAGCAGGCTGCAGGCTCTGAGCTGTCAACACAGAGCCTGATGCGGGGCTGGAACCCAGGAACCATGAGATTGTGTCCTGAGCCAAAGTTGGACGCTTAACCCACTGAGCCACCCAGGCGCCCCACTACTATAGTTTATTTAAAATATTTGATGTGTGTGTGTGTGTGTGTATTTTTAAATAAACATTTATTCATTTTTGAGAGAGTGTGTGATCAGGGGAAGGCAGAGAGAGGAGGAGACAGAGGATTCGAAGCAGGCTCTGCGCTGACAGCAGTGAGCCCAAGGTGGGGCTTGAACTCACGAACTGTGAGATCATGACCTGAGCTGAAGTCAGATGCTCAAATGACTGAGCCATCCAGGCATCTGTATACTTTTTATTTTTTATTTTAATTTTTATTCTGTCTTTAGACAGAATGTGAGTGGGGGACGGGGGGTGGGGGGAGAGAGAGAGAAAGAGAGAGAGAGAAGATATCTTAAGTAGGCTTCATGCTCAGCATGGAGCTGGATGTGGGGCTCAATCCCACAACCCGGGGATCATGACTGAGCTGAAATAAGAGTTGTATGCTCAACTCACTGAGCCACTCAGGCTCCCCAACAGTTTTAATTGTAAATCTTCTCACCAAGTTGCTTTTGCTTACTTTTTTTTAATCAGTAATACATTAAATGCTAAATTTTTCATATCCTCTATGCAACTTTGAATCTTAATAACTTAGGTAATTACACTTTGGTATAAAATGTAAATGGCTTTTATAGGCAATTTTTCTTCGTAGTTTATGTAGATTTCAAATCTGTTAGTCACAGGATAGAGTTTATCTTGGTGGTTAATTTTTTAATTTATTAGATCATTTTCTATTTTAGAGCATCCATTTTATCATAGAATCCGAAATACACAGTGTAAAATTCTACATTATAACTATCCTAAATTTAAATGCCACTTGTAAATTTTCTGTCCTATTTAATCTATGATTAAAATACAAGGGTGCTCTTAAGAACCTTATGGAGACGCCCAGACAAGAGATTTATCACTCTATCATGACATTTAAAAATGAATGATGTGGTCCCTGGGAGGCTCAGTCGATTAAGTGCCAGCTTCGGCTCAGGTCATGATCTCATGGTTTGTGGGTTCGAGCCCTGCGTCAGGCTCTGTGCTGACAGCTCAGAGCCTGGAGCCTGCTTCACATTCCGTGTCTCCCTCTCTCTCTGCCCCTCCCCTGCTTACAGTAACGGTCTCTGTCTCTCAAAGAAAAAAAAAAAATAAAAACCATAAAAAATGTATAAAATAAAAAGAATGATGTGAACTTTGCTTTTAAAAAAACTAGCCTGCATAGAACTCTGAAAAATTATGCTGGTATTAAGTGGAAAGACATAGTTTTGCAGAATATTCAGTTCTTGATTTTTTGGTTTATGGGCAATACTAAAATATTCTTGCTAGCATCAGTCAAGCTCATTAGTGAATGTCCATCATTACCTTACTGTGAAGAAATAGGAAAAAATGTAGTATTTTGATATTGGTAAGCAAAGTAAAATAAATATGGATGTTCTCTTGTTTCCTTTTGCAGTACTGAGATACATAATAGCATTAATATTATGTAATATGCAGAGAAAGGAGCCCATTTTAAATTTAAATTCTTATGATTAAGAATTTCTCAAGTGACTTTGCGTTCAGTTTTTTACTCCTTGCCTGTGAGGAGACCCTCTAATATCTGTAAACTTAGGTTCAGGAATGTCCTTTCTTTAGTACATTTTGGAGTTGCTGTAAGCAGGAAAGTAGTTTGGATTTAAAATGTGTGACCCTTCAACTTGGGGTTGTGAATTCAAGCCCCATGTTTGGTGTGAAGATTACTTAAAAATAAAATCTTTAAAAAAAAGATTAAAAAAAATAAGTGGTAGTTGAAGAGTGGGTGTTACATTAGACCCGGAGCAGCATCGTTAGTGGCTGGTGGGGGGACTTGAACGTGAAGAATAGCATGGGTTCTGTTTTCTGTCGGTCGCTTGCTTTTTGTTCTCCTGACATAGGGAGAGGACATAAAAATTCAGCTTCTAGCTAAGTGATTCACAGGTTATTCTTTAAGGTTAACCTTCGTGTTCTAGAATACAGAACTGTGAAAAAACCAGAAATATGCCTCTGATCTGTCCAGGAGCACTACAAGAAGCTCTTTCATTAAACTTCATGTGTCTTATCTGTATGAAGTTCCATGGCTCTTAGAATCTATTTAGTCTTGTTTTGGGTATAATTTACACACTTTACTTGATTTCCTAGCTGTTAACAGATTCAACTGGGTGGGGGGTGGGGGAGGGTGCCTGCGCTACTAAATCATAGTGCAGACTAGAAGAGCTTAGGAACATAAGCCCAAAAAGCACAGGATTTTGCCTCCATGATTTTATAATGGCATCCTTTCCCTTCGACATCGTAGGCCTGACTGACCTGTGTAGTTGTGGGTCTGGGTCCAGAGTGTAGGGCCGAAGTGGTGATTGATTAGGCTTGAGAAGGGAACTGTGTGTATGCTTTAGAAAGTTAATTTCAAACTCAATATGTTTGGAATGGTAAGGGGATTTTGCAGAAAAACAACGTTTATTAATTTCTTTATGACTGGATTGAGATGGTATTTATGTTTTGTTTCTTAGCTCTGGCAAATGGTTCGATAACTTTAAATAATTAAAGGGAGGTTTTTAGGTTATTGATAGTTTGAATTATCTTTAGTATTCCCATTTAGTAAGAATGGTATTTTTCACCATTCTTAGCAATCCATGATTATCCATAAGATAAATGAATATTCTCTTTAAATTATTACATTAAGTTCAATTTTGTTTTAATTAATTGAAGATTTATTTTATGAGTTTTAAAATTTTTTATTTGAGAGAGAGAGAGAGTGGGGAGGGGCAGAGAAAGAGAGAAATGCTTGAGCAGGTCCATGCTTAGCAGGGAGCCCTGAGGAGGGGCTCGATCACATGAGCCTGCGGTCATGACCTGAGCTGAAATCAAGAGTCAGACACTCAACCCACTGAGTCACCCAAGCGCTCCAAGATTTATTTTAGCATATACAAATTGATATGCCATTTTTGTAGGCCATCTTGTATGGAGCCCTACAATAAAAAAATTTTTTTGGGGGGTAAAATTAATAGCATTTAATGACTAAATCATAGATAAGCCCACTATTTTACCATGTCTGTATTTTTGCTATCTGAGAGGTGCTATTTATTTTTTTTAAATATTTTTATTGTTTAGTTTTGAGAGAGAGAGAGAAAGAGAGACATAGAGCGCGAGCAGGGGAGGGGCAGAGGGAGAGGGCGACACAGAATCTGAAGCAGGCTCCAGGCCCTGAGCTGTCAGCACAGAGCCTGATGCGGGGCTTGAACTCACAAGCTCTGAGATCCTGACCTGAGCTCAACTGACTGAGCCACACAGGCGCCCCAGTGCTATTTATTTTCAAGACTAGTTCTGTAAAGATTAAAATTTGGTCTTGTGAATAATATAGCTGATTTTTGTGGTGCCTGGGTGGCTAAGTTGGTTAAGTCTCCAACTCTTGATTTTTGCTCAGGTCGTGATCTCATGGTTCATGGGTTTGAATCCCATGAACTGCTCTGTGCTGACAATGAAGAGCCTGCTGGGGATGTCTGTCTCTGTCTGTCTCTGTCTCTGTCTCTGTCTCTGTCTCTCTCTCTCTCTCTCTCTCTCTCTCTCTCTCTCAAGCCCTCTGCTGCGCTCACTTGGCTCGCTTTCTCTCTCTCTCTCTCAAAATAAATAAATAAATGTTTAAAAATATATAGCTGATTTTCTTTTTGCAAAGATTAGTCTGATGAAATCATTCTGAACTACTGACAAGTTGGACCATGTTCTTAAATCACTTACTCAGTTTTTCAACAGCCTATAAATTTTTTATTGCTAATAACATCATAAATGACTGGGATAAAAGATGATGCTTAGTCCAGAGCTTGTGTAACTGAATAAAAACAAGTTAAGACAAAAACTCAAGGCGCCCCCCCTTTCTGTTTCTCTTTCTCAAATAATTTTTGTTTTTATCCCAAAAAATAGAAATCCTAAGTGGAATTGTCTTTTTTCAGACCTTTGTTAAATCGAAACTAATGAAAGGGGGGCTTTAAGTATGTCAGGTTCATAGCTTCATTGAATTTCAGTTGTGTTATAGCCAAGGTAGAACATGTTGGTTTATTCTTTGTGTTATAATGCTTCTGTGAACCAATTTAGTTTTATGTTAAAACCAGGTTGTGGGGAGGGTATGGTGGGGCAAGAAGGGAGAGGAGAAATTGAAGGGAAGGAAGTTATACTGCTTTGTAGGTCACGTCTTTTTATTATATGTTATGTGTATATTAAGTATATGATAAGTGAGTATTTACACCCAGTGTTCAGCAGGGATAGAGAGCTTCACATTCCCTACCAAAAACCTTGTTGTAGTATGTCAGCTTGTTGCTAACTAGTCAAGATGGTTGGAAAGAATAGGAACAAAATGATTAATTATGTATTTTGATAGAAATAAATAGCTAAGAAATTTCCTGAGATTTTATAAAAATATTTGAAGGTTGATGTCCTTTTCCCTATTATTGTATTTACAAGTGGTAATTATTTCAGAAGGGTTAGATAAAAATTAGCAATATTTGAAATATGGTAGTGCATCCAGGATGGTAGCCAGTGAAAGAAAATAGACAGAAAAAGCAGTCTGCATGAAGGACAGTAGAATTTTGCCTGTTGTAAACTCAGCGTTAGGCATTATTAACAGTATGCTTTTTTATGATATTTTATGATATTAAAGTACATATAGTTTCATTCAGACTACCTTGTATTTAATCTAAGAATACATACTTGATTCCTCGATCATTTTTCCGTCATATAAACTCTAAAGCTTGATTTAATAAAATGTTTTCTGCTTAAATTTGCTTTACTAGCTAAAGAGAAAGTTTAAATTCTTATACATTTTCCCTTCCCCACTTGGCTGCTTATAATTGTAAGATTTTCCGTTTTTCTGATTATCATGTTTAGCAGGAAGGGCTTAGCCCTTCATGCTCTGTTGCACTGAATTAAAGCCATCTTTTCAATACTACTACATTAGCCTTGTTTTCCTCTATCTTAGCTGCTATTTACTTGAAGAACATGGTGACACAGTACTGGCCTGACCGAGAACCTCCACCAGGGGAAGCAGTATTTCCATTCAACATTCATGAAAATGATCGCCAGCAAATACGTGATAACATTGTGGAAGGAATAATTCGGTCTCCAGATTTAGTGAGGTACATTATACTGTGTGTGATCAGTAGCAAGCACCAAATATTTGGATGGGAAAGGTTGGATTTAATCATAAACCTCAAGTTCATATTTCTAAAGAGGTAAAGTAATGAAGGTGCTCAAAAAATACTGTTTTACTTATTTGTCTCTGCATTTGTAATTCTTTGCCTCAGAATATTTTGGAAAAGGGTTAGTTGCCATAATTAGCCACAAAAAGAGTTAAGGCAAAAATCATACTTACCTAAAATTATATAAATCTCTACTATTTAAATAATCTATGTTCTAAGTTATGCTCTCTTTATGTTTTGCTATTTGCTCCCCCTGTCCCCCCATACAGGGAAATTGACTTCTGGGAATTTTAACCTACCACTTTTCTTTATACTTTACCTATCTTTTTGTTCATTTTTAATGAATTAAGTATCTTTTCCTTTGGAGAAGATAGGATAGGGCAGGTATAAGAAGATTGGCTCTCTTTTTTATTATTTTTTAAAATTTATTTTATTTAAAAAAATGTTTGTTTATTTTGAGAGAGAGAGAGTGAGTGCATGAGCAGGGGAGGGGCAGAGAGGGAGAATCCCAAGCAGGCTCCATGCTGACAGCATGTACCTGAACTCACGAACCATGAAATCATGACCTGAGCTAAAATCAAGAGTCAGACACTCAACTCATTGAGCCACCCATTTGCCCCTGGTTTTTAAATTCAGGTTAGAGGGACATCTGGGTGGCTTAGTGGGTTGAGTGTCCTACTCTTGATCTCTCACCTCAGGTCATGACCTTGCAATTTGTGGGATTGAGCCCTGCATTGGGCTCTGGGCTGATGGTGTGGAGCCTGCTTGGGATTCTTTCCTTCTCTTTCTGCCCCTTCCTGGTCCTGTCTCTCTCTCCTTGTCTCTCTCAAAAGAATAAACAAATATTAAAGAGAATAAAAATTCAAATTAGATGCTATAGAGCAGCACTGTCCAATAGACCTTTCTGTGATAATATGAATCTATATCCACCCTATCCAATATACTTGAGTACTTGAAGTGTGGCTACTATAACTGAGGAATAGAATTTTTCATCTAATTTTGGTTAAAGTGTTCACATATAGCTAAGCAGCTTCCCTTATTGCACAGCAGAGCTCTCGAGTCATAAACATTTTGCAATTTTAAAAAAGGAAAAAAACAGGTGTTTTTCAATGTGAGCTGGTAAATTAGGTTTCTGGTGAAAAGGGAGGAGGGAACTAGGTGAACCGGAAGTAGGGGAATGAAACTGTTTAACATTAAGAGGTGAGATACAACTTTATCCCTGAGTGTCTCACGTACATTATGTCGGAAGCAGTAGAAGGGAAAACCGTGCGAGGGGAATAAGAGGGAGGAGAATAAACAATGAACTCCTCTCTGTGCAGTAATTCTGTTAGTTAAGAGGGGAAAGTAGGTATACTGATTAAAGAAAATCATCATTGTTCTCAGTGGGTGCCCAGACGCCAGCCTGGCAGGGGCTCCCCTACGCTACCATCCTGTGTCTGCGTCTTGTCAGATCTTCACATTTCCATTCTCTCTGAATTGTGTGATGCTTCCGCGCAGCAGTGTAGCAGAGGATGGCTGCTCATTGCCATCCTTGGCTTGGGTGGAATAAGAAAGGGTTGCAGAGGGCGAGGGTGGTCATTTGAAGATTAAATTTAGAAAAATGAAAAGTTTTATTGTGCACACGTATGATCTATTTATTGTTGAGGAACAACGGCTGGTGGCGCAAGAGGAGACTTTTATCTTTATTATGAGGCAGTTGCTTCTTTTATGTCCTGAAGGCTTAATTGTAATGATTCTTGAACTATTTTCAAAGTTTAAGGGTATTGCAAAGGAAATCTTTCAAATGGATTTTGTACATCAAGTAAAGGCATTATTTTGTGTGTTTCATTTCAGAGAATCCAAGTGATGGGCTGTTCAACTGAACAGACACTTTTTTTTTTTTTTTTTGGCACTGTGGAATCCTAATTTAGCCAAGTTCACTTTCTTACCATTTGCAAAAGACCACATAAGGAAATATTGATTGTAGAAGAAAAATTCTTTCCCTTATTTTTGTTTCAATCTCAATACAGTGGGGATCCCATTGGTGAAATGATTACTGACTTAAATGTTACAAGGTCATATCTTTTATCACTTAACTTTGTGGTGTTGTTAAAGAGAATTCTCTTGGGGCACGTTGGTGGCTCAGTGGGTTGAGCATCCAACTTTGGCTCAGGTCATGATCTCGTGGTTTGTGGGTTCAAGCCCTTGCATCAGGCTCTGTGCTGACAGCTCAGAGCCTGGATCCTGTGTCTCACTCAGATTCTGTGTCTCCCTCTCTCTCTGCTTCTCCTTCACTCACACTCTGTCTCGCTCTCAAAAATAAATAAATAAAACATTTTAAAAAATTAAAGTGAATTCTGTTTTATGTCTTTCTTATTGCTTTTTTCTTTATTTCTTTGCAAATAACTCTTAGCTTTTCATCTTCAAGAATTTCGAGCTAATATTCTTAAAGTACAGAAATTATCATCTCAGGAAGCTTTGACAGGAGCAGCATACTGTGTTGGCTACTAACTGATAATGGATGGTTCAAGGTTTTGGCTCCCAGAGGTGCTTCCCGCTGTTATCATGGCCTCTGTTTTACCTACTTTGACTATTTTTAGGCTTTTTCCAGTTGAAATGATACAGTACTTTGTTTTGTTTTCCCCTTAGGATATGCTAACCCAAAGCTGGAAAATGTTGTAGAGCTGAGGTGGATGTATTGTCCTTTTTTTTTTTTTTTTTGACAAAAAATTTAAATGAATTTTTATTTTTAAATTCTTTTTTTCCCCAAAACTATATTTAGGATGATCCTATTTGAAAGTTTTCATTCATTTTAGAAAGTTACCTATTCTGGGTTTTTTTCCCCCCCCAGTAAGTGCAGATACCGAGGAGATTTTTCTTTATAGGACTGTTGTTTTTACCCCCCAGCCCCAGATATGTAACTATATAATCTAGGTAAATAGGAGTTAGACTGTTTTTATGTAAAATATTAGAGGTGTTTGAAACCTGATATTTATAACTACTTAGATTTTGGACTTTTTCCCCCACCTTATAGAGTCCAGTTAACAATGTGTCTCCGTGCCATCATTAAACATGATTTCCCTGGTCACTGGCCAGCGGTAGTCGACAAGATAGACTATTACTTGCAATCACAGAGCAGTGGAAGCTGGCTTGGCAGTTTATTATGTCTGTATCAACTGGTGAAGACGTACGAGTAAGTTGATTTCTGTTGGCTAAAGATACCAGCCTTGTGTTACTTAGAAGGAATTAACTTGCAGAGAGAAGTCTGCTATCTGGGTGTTCTGCTGAATCAGGTTCGTTTGGGAAATGTTGGGTGAAGCACAAATGTGTTTATTTACTACAGTTAGTCAAAGAGCCTTTAATCTGCTGATGTACATTGCTAATCTCTAAGGCAGTGATAAGATATGCAGTGTTTCTTGAATTTATTTGTCCTTTTCAGAGGCCCATTTATTAACAGCTTTCCTTGGAAACTCTCATATAGAGGTACTGTAACATTTGTGTCACAAATGAGCACATTGTTAAGTAAACCACACATTTAACTTTTTGGATGCAAGATAGAAAATGTCAAAGTTTCTTTGCCAGTGACCTTCTTTTCCATAAAAGTCGCTTGGGAGATAGGAGACTAGTGTCACATTTAATAGCACTGCTTTATGGCTTCTAATAGGATTGCTTCCTTCTTAGGCAGAATCCTGTTATTAAGAATTAGTTCAGACTCTGTAGAGTTTTTAGAAGATATTTTAAATTGGGAGCAATTGAAATGATGTGAGAGCACCTAAGTTTGCAAACTATTTTAACTTCTCAATTTAGTGTATTATAAGAAGAAATGTTTTATCCCCACATTATAATAGGAACATCCATTTAAAAAGGCATATCAACTTGTATTTATTTTATAGGAAGAGTTGTGGTATGATGAAAATTTAAGTAGTAGAAAAATTCATTTAGGAAATTTGCAAAATAGTCTAGAATGCTTTTAAATCAACTTAAATCTATCTAGAAAGATTTTAGGTTTTCCTTCTTAAAACAGGGATGTGCTCTTTCAGAGTTTCTTCCAAGTTTATTCTGACAATCCAAACAAAGTGTAAGCCCATGTTTAGAATGGTTTGTTTCATTAGCTTTATCTAGTTTTAAAAATATTTTTTATTCATTATTTATAGCTGCTTTGTAGGGGAAGAAATGATTTTTTTCTCGTTTTGTCTTTGCTCATGTAGATATAAGAAAGCAGAGGAAAGAGAGCCTCTGATAGCAGCGATGCAAATATTTCTGCCTCGTATTCAGCAACAAATCATGCAACTCCTTCCTGATTCCTCACATTATTCTGTTTTACTACAGAAACAGATTCTGAAAATCTTTTATGCACTTGTTCAGGTAAGTTTCTACTCTAGAAGAAAAATGTGGGATCTTGTATTTCTGCCCGACATATGGAAAGTGCTTAATAAGTGTCGGTTATTGTTAAAAATTGTTGTATATTCTCATATGTGTTTGTTTGTTTGTTTGTTTTAAATGTTTAATTTATTGAGGGTAGGATGAGGGGAACAGAGAAAGGAGAGAGAATCCCAAGCAGGCTCTGCACTGTCAGTGTGGAGCCTGACAAAGGGCTTGGATCATGACCTGAGCTGAAATCAAGAGTTGGACACTTACCTGACTGAGGAACACTGGTGCCCCTCACATGTATTTCTTTAAAAGAAAAAGAAATCCTCATGAGAGAACAAGATCACAAAAATTAACTTAATAATCCCAGGTTATCTTAGTGTCAGAGCTGAGATTCACTGACTACGCCTTTCACTCCAGCGTCTTAAGTGTTGGGTAAGGAACAACCAGGGTAATTAACTGCCCTAAATTACCTGCTTAATCTTTCAGCATTCTGCCTATTGATAAATTAGGATTAGGGGAGAAAGGAAGGAAAAGAAGAGGGTCCCTCTTTTACTGGGAAATCATACTGGTGATAGTTTCTTTGCAATTTGACCCAATTTAAAGCTAACAAAGAAGATTGAGTGCCTCATTTTCCTTCACTTGAAATACTTCCTTTTTCTTATCTGAAAGCTACAAAGAATATTAATATGAGAATCTAAAATGTAATTGGAAGAGGACAGAGATGAAATGTTTTAAATATAAAAATATTTAAAATTTAATCCTTGAAAGATTTAGATAAATTATTTAGATCTGTGTGGAGGAAGAATAATTGTTGTCAGGCTGTAAAGTGTTTGATGACGAATGAGTTGAACCACTGTCAGCATGCCTTCTTTTTTTTTTTTTTTTTTAAGTTTACTGATTTTTGAGAGAGCCAGTGTGGGGTGGGAGAGGGGCAGAGCATGAGGGAGAGAGAACCCTAAGCAGGCTCTACGCTGAGTGTGGGGCCTGATGCAAGGCTTGATCTCCCGACTGTGAGGGCCTGACCTGAGCCAAAATCAAGAGTCCGATGCTTGACTGACTGAGCCTCCCAGCGGCCCCTGAGGTGCCTTTTCAGTTAGATCAGTCAAGGCAAGAGGGTAGTGCTGTCGAGCTAGAGAGCTAGGACCCTTGGTTTTGTTCTTGGCTTCATATGTCAACTAAGTACTTCTGTAGTGTTTCAGAATATTTCACTTTAATACCGATTTATATTTTTAGATGCATCTTTAAACTTTTAATAGAGGATGATCTGAGGTAGGTTTTTTTTTTCCAGCTTGGCTTTTTGGAGGGAGATGGAAAGGAGGAGGAAATGTATCTGAAAAGAGAGAAGAAAGTAGGATACTTGGAAACTATATTCCCTCCCCCCTGCCCTTTTTTTACACTAATAGGGAAGGAAGATATATGGTACCTTTGACCTTTTATTAAAACATGAAATTTCAGAATTTTTCCTGGGAAAAATTTCAGAAGTTCAGTTCAGAAATTTTCCTTGGGAGAAGCACTCTACTCTGAGGTGAATATTTTTTATTCAGTGAGATGCTTTATACAGAGGCTAGACTTCTCTTTCCCATCTGGAGAAGCATAGTAGGAATCAGGAAGTAAGAGGCTGATGAAACTATTTTCCTAAAGCCTCCACCTCTGTTTGATTTGCTAAGAGGGCAAAGTCTAAAACATTTTCTCTCAACATATGCTGCTATAAACCTAAAAAAAAAAAGAATGCAAAACCTCAACATTTTTAATCATTTTGGTAATCTCTTATAAGCTACTAAAGTAAAATGCTCCCTCTGGGAATCCTGGAAGCAAAAATTTAGGCAGCTTGAAGAGGTACAATACAGTGATAATGTAAGGAGAAAGTCCGTGTCTGATAGTTTGGGAAGAGGCAGAAAAATTTGTTTTAGGGAGTAAGATACAACTAAGTTGACTTTTTCTAGCCAGTATTCATTAAACTTTTATTGTGTACAGGGCATGTGGCCATTCCATACGCACTTCAGAGTTCAGTCTGTCCAGAAGTGGCCCCCTCGTCCCTCTCCCGCTAGCGCGGAGCCCGCTCCTCCTCTGCTCCCTGTCTCTGGCCCGAACGGTTCCCCAGTGCACTTAAGCTGGGAACTTCTAACATGGCCTGTAAAACGCTTCGTGGCTCCACCTCACCTTTACCATTCTTACCTTTGTACTTTTCCCTCCAGCCATCCCGAAATTCTTTCAGGTTCGCGAGTACGTCACTCCTCTCCTTCTCAGCCTCTGAAGTGCTGTATTTCTGCCTGGAACACTCTAGTCCTTTATGCCCTGGCCAGTTTGTGCTCTTTCTCCAGATCTCAGCTGTATGTCACTTCTAGAAAGATGTCCCTGATACCCCCAGCCTGTGAGGCAACCCGCCTGTGTGTGCCTTTACCAGTAGTGTACTGCTTTATTCTGGGTTGTATATCGTACCGTATTGTAATTCCTTGTGTATGTGTGTGTTTTCCCTGACTAGAGTGTAAGCTTTGTGAGGACACAGACTGTGCCTCTCACCTGTCATCCTGTCCTTTGCATGTAGAGGTCTTGGACGCAGAGGCCTTACCTCCTTGTACCCCACAGTGTGGTTACAGAGTAGCTATGGTGTTATGCTGCAGTGTAGGGGAAGTCACTGGAAAACCTGGGTCATGAGGTAGAGATTTTCGTTTAAGTGGTTAACATGAGTTCTCACCACAAAAAAGGTAATTGTGTGAGGTGATAGAGGTTTTAACCTTATTTTGGTAATCATTTCACTATATATACACATATATATATGCGCATCAGATCATCACATTGTGTGTCTTAAGCTCACACAGTGTTATATGTCAATTATATCTCCATAAAGCTGGGGGAAAAAAGTGGTTAAAAGAAAAGTTTGGTACACAAAGGGGCAAATGGTAAAAATCACTTATCTAGAATCTCATGCTGAGTAAATGAGATCTTACTATAGTAAAGTTTTTTTTTTCATTTAAAAAAGTAGCCCAGACAAGCAACTCATGGCATGTATACTTCTAGACTTTCAAAATTTTTGTTTATGTATATATGCTTATAGATCTATTTTAAGTTAAATTTGGGTGGGACCATATGAAATTACTGTTTTCGTGGTCAAATGTTAGCCATTTGATATATTTCAGCCTTCCAATATAGATGAAATTGCTGGCTCTTTGGAGGGGAGGAATTATTGTTTGATGATGTTGTTCTTTTGTTTTCAGTATATATTGCCTCTTCAACTGGTGAATAACCAAACCATGACAGCGTGGATGGAGATCTTTCGAACTATTATTGACAGGACAGTTCCTCCCGTAAGGAAGGGCTTCTGTTCTTAAGAAAAAGTGGGAAAACTTGAATTTGAGATATTTGTGGAGGACCAGTTTATTATCTTAGCCTTCTATTTGTAGAAGCAATTACTATTCTAATAAAAATAGTAATACTTATTTTTATAAAGTTCAGATAAGCAAAATTAATAAAATAACTATATTTAATCCTGAAGATGATAAAAACCATTTTTAATTTTTTAATTTTTTAATCAAGTTTATTTATTTATTTTGAGGGAAAGAGAGAGTGAGCGAGCACAAGTGGGGAGAGGCAGAGAGAAGGAAAGACAGACTCTCAAACAGGCTCTGTGCCATTAGCACAGAGCCGGATGTGGGGCTTGAACTCATGAACTGTGAGATCATGACCTTAGCTGAGATCAAGAGTCAGATGCTTAACCGACTGCATCCCTCAGGAGCTCCCCCCTTTTTAAGTTTATTTCATTATTTTGAGAGAGAGAGAGAAAACATTTTTAAAACTTGGTATTTTTCTGGCCTTTTCTCCCCCCTCTGGATCTATATATAGCCACATTTTATTTTAAAAATGGCATATGCAGATACTGTTTTGAAATTCATTTTTCATTTAAAATCTCTTCTAGATATTTTTTATGATTATGAGTGTTTTTAATACTGTCATTTTTGTTGAATGCTTCATTTGCTGGAATTTGGGTGGCTTTAGGGTGTTAGTGTTTTAATTATAAGGATGTATGTAGTTAAATTTTTATGCACATAAAATTTTTACGCACATAAAATTTTTATGCACATGATTATTTGGATAAACTCCTAGAAGCATTTAAGATTTTGACAGATCTTGCAAAATGCTCTCTAGAAACATTGTCCTGGCTTATACTTTATTAAGTAGGGAATGTCTGTCATGTTAAATTCTAAGGTTGCCAGTTTGATAGATGAAAGACAGTGTCTCATTTTTTAAAATTTCTTTTTTATCATTTATTTATGTTTGAGAGACAGAGACCATGAGCAGGGAAGGAAGGGGCAGACAGAGGGAGATACAGAATCTGAAGCAGCTCCAGACTCTGAGCTGTCAACACAGAGCCCGATGTGGGGCTCAAACACACAAACCATGAGATCATGACCTGACCTGAAGTCAGCTGCTTAACTGACTCAGCCACCTAGGCATCCCTGCCATTTAAAAAAAAAAATTTTTTTTAACGTTGATGGGGTGTCATTTTTATCTGTAATAACAGTGATGCTGTATTTCACTAATCAAATTAACCTAATAACTAGTCAGAAGAACTAAATTAAATTACATAATTTTAAATGTAAGCTTGTCTTCAAATATGCAGTATTATTTGTTTTATCCATGTCTCAGGACAAATTATATTGAGATTTAATTTATATACAAAATACACAAAACTTAGGTAACATATCAGTGAATTTTGACAAGTATACACCTGTCTCGCTATTACCCAGATCAAGATATAAAACCTTTCTGTCATCCCAGAGTTTCCTCAAGGGGCATGGTGTTGTGTATTTTGTTGAAGACAAGAGGTAAATGTGAACAAGAATTAGTTAGTTGAAATTTGCTTATTTAATTCCTACCTATCAGTTTATAAGTAAGAATTTGCATGTGTATGGCAACCGAAACTCACTTTAATATTACTTAATCTATAATAAGATTTCTTGTGCTTTTGTTATTTTCATAAACCTTTTTATTGTGCAGCAGTTTAATCTGGGTGTTTTTGTCCTCTTAGGAGACTCTGCAGATTGATGAGGATGATAGACCAGAACTAGTCTGGTGGAAGTGTAAGAAATGGGCACTGCATATTGTAGCACGTCTCTTTGAACGGTAATTCTGTTTATTAGATTTGCGATCTTATGGTCAGTACCTCAGTACTGAATGTAATAAAACTGGATAGATCCCTTGATGTTCCACAGTATATCACTGTTAGCCTTGTTTTTTGTTTTCTTGGTTGTTTTTTTTTTTTTTTTTAGTTTTTATTTTTAAGAGAGTGTGTGCCAGAGTGCAATTGGGGGAGGGGCAGAGGTGGGGGGGTGGGGGGAAGACAGAGAATCTGAAACAGGCTCCAGGCTCTGAGCTGTCAGCACAGAGCCCAATGCGGGCCTCAAACCCACAAACTGGGAGATCATGACCTGAGCTGGAGTCTGATGCTTAACTGACAGAGCCATCCAGGTGCCCCTCACTGTTAGTCTTTAAAGCTATACTGGGCAAAAGAAAAGTCACCCTTTGTTTTAAGGTAGGCTTAACTGTGATTATTGGCTTTGAGAGTATAATGATGTGGACACTCTTCTCTAGATCTTTCTGTTCTTCTGTAAAAAAAATAAAAAATAAAAAAGAAGAATGGGCATGACATTGTTTAGTCACTGGAAATATCTAGGAATTGTACAAGAAGGTGCATGGCTACTTAGTTCCATAGGAAAGTTAGTAAAAGTTAATTATTGAAGCAGTTTTTGAAAAAAAAAGTCAGATATAATATTTTTATTTGTAATATTTGCCCTTTAGGAACTCTTGGTTAAGTAGGTGGAAGCCTTTGTCTGAAATTTTAAGTATGGCCCAGAATATAAGTACAAGCTTATTATGACTTCATCTTAGGGCTTGTAGAGAAGGGGAAAGTGTTTTTTGCCCACATAGCATAGATCTTTCAACAAGGGATAGTATTTAAACTAGTGAGCATGCTCTTGTTTTAAAAATTTATGGTATTTAAACATTTTTTCTTTGTGTTTTAAGATATGGAAGCCCAGGAAATGTCACAAAAGAATACTTTGAATTTTCTGAATTCTTTTTGAAAACCTATGCAGTGGGAATTCAGCAGGTAATAAACATATGCTTTTTAAATAGAAGGAAAGTTCCTCCTGAAAAATAGTTAAATCATTTCTATTCATTTAAAAGTAGGTTATAAACATGTAAATACATTATATATTTATAGGGGATTAGATGGCAGTTCTGGGAATCTAATATAGTGCAGTCAAGTTTAGAACCAAACGTCCTAGGGCAGCTTCCATAAGTGTCCTTCCAGACTCCTAGCTGCTAGATTCAAACCTTTTAAGTTTAGTGATATCGATGTCGCAGTGACCAGTGCTTAGATTGGGTTCTTCTGTTAACTCTCTGACCTCTTATGGGTTTTTTATTCTCTGTTCCTTTGGTCCTCACCTTTTTGTTCTAAGCTTTTGTATCGGAAGATTTATGTAATGAATTGATTTATTTCATGAGGGGTGGAGCTCAGAGGTTAAGACCTTTGGTTGAAAACTTACACATTTTTGTGGACGTTTTGGAACCTTTCTGTACAGTGGAAAATAAGAGTTCTTGAGAAAAATCCAAGTTGTTGTTTAACCAACTGTGCTATCCAGGAACTCCCAAGTTGTTAATATTTAAAACCTACAAAGGATATTTGGGCATGAAGATTGGTTGATCTGTATCGTCATTTGAATCACATTTTTGTTTATAGTTCAACAAATAAAATTTAATAACTATTCAAGCACAGGCTTTTTCAGGACCACAATGAGGAAGCAAAGATTAATCAAACATAGTAAAAGGCTTTAATGATATAGAAGGTGTTTCTAGATTTTTATAAATCTGTGCATATTAGTCTTCTTTATTGTCAATGATACCAGGTTAAATACTTCAAACCTGTCATCGTAGATGGAATACTTCCTTTTATAGATGATCATTTTGTCTACTATCATTTTATGGATTATCATTTCTAAAAAGTACCTCGAAACAGTTCAGGAAAGCTATGGCTGTAATTTTCTGACAAATTATTTTGTTGGCCCATGAGACAGTCTGTAGGAAATATTAGTGAATAATGAATAAAATTATCTGTTCAGCTGTTCACTGTGGAAACTAGGATAATCAGGAAGCCAGTCAGTTCTGTCTTCTGTTATTTCCATTGCAGTTAAACTCATTAAGCATCCTAAAGTTGATACACTCTTGACATGTGTTCAGCTGAGTTTTTCCAGTGTCATGTAAACATGTGTATGTTTTATGCGTACATACACATTTAGGACTCATGGCATTGCATCCATGTCATAAACTATTTGTACCTTCGTTTTTTAAGGTGCATATTCCTAGTATTTAAAAATTGTTTTCCTATCAAAAACCATTGTCTCCTTTACTGTTGTTTTCTTCAGATGAGCCAAATTATCTTAGGAAGAGCCAAGTATTGCCTTTTAGCCTGCATTGCAGAAAGGGATCTAGGTAATGGTGGGACTTCTTACAATTCTTATAAACTTGAATTTTACATAACTTGAACTGAATTCATGTTTTGAGTTTGTAAATTCTGTACATGTTTTGAAAGAACTCTTTATATATTCAGCAGTTTAGATTTAAGCTTACTATCGTGAAGTGCTCTGGGACCAGGGATTGGAAGATTTGGATTTTGTTGTAGTGCTACCTCTGATGGAGGGTCCTTGGGATAGTCATAGCCACTTTGGGCATGGTTCCTCCCTTAGAGGATTTTTTTTTAAACATGAGACTCTAAAAATAAAACTTTTCATCTTTGTGTTATGTTTGCAGACTTTATGTGGTCTGGGATTATAAAATAAAATTCTTCATTATTTTCTTGTAGGCATTCTATGCTTTCATTTTTATGGTTGTTATTGAAATAGTTCCCTATCGAGAATGAATTTTGGTATGGAATTTAGTTAGGGAGCCAGCTTATTTTTTTCTTCATGGGGCTAATCAGTTGCCCTGATACTGTTTTTTTGGATAACTTATCATTTCTCTTCCAATGTAAAATGTAGCTTTATCAAATATTAAAATACATTAATGGTATGTCTTGCTATATAGGTGTTTTCAGTGTTCATTTATTGAAGTCTCTTGTTATTATTTTTCTTAACAGGAGTCTTAACTAGAGCTTAGTGATATGGAATAGAGCGTAGACTTATGACTTATTTTGAGTTGTTCCACAAATTAGAAGTAGGTCAAAAGGCTGGACATCTCAGTGAGACTGGGTTCAGTTCAGTATAACTTGGACTTATCTAATAATTAAACTTTCCATAAGATTTCTCACAGAATACTGGTTTCTCCATAAGCTGTTTATTTTTATCTCTGTGGATTCTGGGTTTTTTGTCATGCCTAAAATGCCCCCCTCCTTAACCTCATTTATGTTCTCCTATACTTTCTTTTCTCATTTACCTGTAGGTACTACTAAAAATTTTAGACCAATATAGACAGAAGGAGTATGTAGCCCCCCGTGTTCTTCAGCAAACATTCAACTATCTCAATCAAGGGATTGTTCATTCTGTCACCTGGAAGCAGATGAAGCCACACATACAGGTCAGTGTCAGGAAACAGCTCCCCACAGTTATTCTCTGGTTAAGTTAGGTTTTCTGGACAAAGTAAGTATTACTAATCCTGTATGTCCTATTTAATATGTTTTTATTTCTGTTAATGATTTCAAATGCATAAGTCTTATATTTGATATGAAGGGCTTGGGAATTTAAGTATTTGAGAAGAGTGAGGCTTTCAAGTTTAATGAGTTTTAAGACCTGGATTCATTTGGTCTTGCTTGGAGTCTCACGTAGCCTCAGTTTCTCCTCTGTTCAGTCAGCTAGTGTTTTTCTATCCTTCTTATTTTTTTAAATGTTTTTATTTATTTTTGAGAGTGAGAGACAGAGCATGAGTGGAGGAGGGGCAGAGAGAGAGAGAGGGAGACACAGAATCTGAAGCAGACTTCAGGCTCTGAGCTGTCAGTACAGAGCCCAAAGCGGGGCTTGAACTCATGAACCATGAGATCATGACCTGAGCTGAAGTTGGACTTTCAACCAACTGAGCCACCCAGGCACCCCCATTCCTTCTTATCTAAAGGTCGCTAGGATCAGATGTAGTATTGTCTGCGATAGCATTTTGTAAAGAGTTACCACAGCTGTACTAAGGTAGTATTATTTTGCAGGAGGTGAAACCTAAAGCTTGATCATTTTCTTTTGTAGATATAAGCTAACGAGGTTTTTATTTTTCTTTTTTATATTAAGTTCTGTTGTAGAAGTTAAAGTTTTCTGTTTTCATATCAATTGTTTACTTAAAGGTAGAACCCAGCATCATTAATTAAAGAACAAATGAGAATAAAAAGTTATGGGCTCTTAATGAATAAATTATTATTTGCATGTAGATAATTTTAGAGAATTCAGGGATGTTAGGAACTGAATTTTTTTTTTCCTCTCAAATTATGACTTCTTAAATTCTGTAATCTCTATCATAGTACCTAAAAAGGAAAACAAATTTCTTTACTTTGTTTCTGGTGTCCAGGATAGAATTTGTTTAGTATTACCTTATTACTAGCTTTATAAACATATCTTTTGTATTTTCTGTGGACATCTTAATAACATTTGTCTAATCCCCTTGATAAACCAGTGATAATTTCTTTGCAGTTAATAATGGTACTGATTTGATTTTATTTACTATGTTCTTATAAAGTAAGAGTGGATTTCTTTTTCTTTACTTGATGCCTTTGTTTTTATTTTTACATGGCTGTTGTATAGGAATAAGAAAAGTCCAATCTCTTGGTTAAATTTTTTCTCCTAGAATTTAATTTGGAATCAGTGAGAAGATATCCTATTTCTCCATACATAATTGTTAGAGCACAAATAGGCCTAGTAGAGCATTAGCAGCAATGTACATAATGCTCTTGGATATGATTTTTTTTCTGATTGAAACCTGCATTGCTAGAGTAGGAAATTAGGTTTTTGAAAATGGAAGAGGAAAAGAAATTTTAATATTGCTGGCACATTGACATTTAGGACCAAAATGGAAAGGTACAAATATTCACAATAAGAAATGCAATCATAAATATAATCTTGGCTTGATAATTATTTCTCTTCCTTAAAGAACTAAGGTGTGTTTAATATTGATTTGTTAGTAAAACCTTATTATCCCTGCTGTTGCTTCAAAGAATAGCATTTCCATTCATCTCTTTATATTTTAATCAGTTGTTGAAAAACAATCCTAAGTTAACTCTTTCTGCCCTGCACCCCAGCTCTTGCCTTCCTGCTTTTCCCTTAGCCGGTGCAAGCTGGGCACAAAGACTAATGTAACAGTTTGGAAAACTCACATCATGAAGGCTGTCGGTAAATGCATTAATATTCCCCAAATTTGAATAGCCCATGGCCATTTGTTTTTTTTTTTTTTCTCTTAGAATATCTCTGAAGATGTGATTTTTTCTGTGATGTGTTATAAAGATGAGGATGAAGAGCTGTGGCAAGAAGATCCATATGAATATATAAGAATGAAATTCGGTAATCAAGATGATTTTATTCTTAATCAGTCCCTCGATAAATAAAATAATATAACTAAATTTATATTTTTAAGCAGATTTCATTATTTTGTTAAATTCCCAAAGTTCTGCTTTGCATGACAAACTCTGAAACTCAGAGTTTGATGTTCTATTATTGAGCCAGTGGACTTGAGGCCTTTAGAGTGTAGAAGATGGAAAGGTATTTTTGCTCACCTCTCTGAGGGGTGCTAAAGCCGTCACGGAAGCAGCTACAACTTTTTCTGTTGTGATGCTGATCTGGAGGGTCCATCCCAGTCTCTGCCTTTTGGGGTACCCATTTGTAGATTGGGTTGTTCTTAGTCTGGGAGATTGTTTGGATTTCTGCATATTTTAGGAGCATCCCTATTTAGTATGACTCTGTATTTTAGTGAGTAAGGATTCCAGAGGAGACTGAGATTACCCCTGTGTGGCCCCATTCTGTGGTGGTACTTTTTGCTTGGATCTTTCAGGAAGTTGTTGAACAGTGTAGGTTACCTGCTTTTTATCCCCAGTTTAAATGAGTCGCTTCATGGAATACTCAGGCACTTAACATAGCAAAATGCTATTTGTATACTTCTATTTCTCCTGCAGTTTAGAGCCATTTGAGGGCAGGGACTTTATCTTATTTGGCTTATTTTGCATTCTCTATCCCTTCTACACCTCTCCATTCCTCTACTAGTATTTGGTTCTAGTCTATCTTCAATAACTGTTGAAATAAATAATTGATAAAACTAGCCCTGCCCAAGTTATGTAGAAGATAGTGACAACACAGTGCTTTTTCCTTGTTGGGCCAGGTGTCTCTGGCTACTTGAGTTCAGCCTGCTGTTATAGATGCTAGATTATTAGGTTATGTTATTTTTACAGTGCTCTGTATTTCGTATTATTTGGTCCATTGAGTGAGGGAGTGCCTCTTGTCTTGGAGACAAAGTATGGGAAAAGCAAATGTATGAGAAACAGTATTTACTAGCTGCTTTATCCTTCCATTCTACCATTTCCTTTTGAAAATCATTTCACAAATGTATGATTTATTTCTCCTTCCTAATGCTTTTGTTTTCTGGAGCAGAATGATGAGCCAGTCTTCTGTCGTCTTCAAGATATTCTTTTATTGTTTAGTTTTTCTGTGATACCTGTGTTTTTGTAATGTGCAGAGTATTTAGTGTTCAGAAAGCTATCATTATTTCACTTATTCTTCATGTCAAAAAAGATAGTATGTCAGTTTTTAGAAGTATAATAATTAAGAGCTGTGTGTGTTGATTGACAATTTACATTTTATTGACTAAAAGAGAATATGGACAATTCTGAAGTACTTTTTTGAAAAATAATTTTGTGTACTAGAACATAGTGCCTACTATTTGATGCATATATATTACTTCTGGATAACTATAGGAAAGAACAATTATAGAATTATGTAATTTTCTTTTTACATTTTTGTCATTTACAGTTACTTATATGAACAAAATATTCTTATCTAAATGCATTGACCGATACTAATAATGTTTTTAGATTTGGTCAAAATTATGAGAGTGTAAGCTCTTGGTGTTAAGACAGTATGGGTGTGATGCTAGTTTGGCCACTTATTTTTTTAAATTTTATTAAAAATTTTTTTAATGTTTATTTTTGAGAGAGAGAGAGCGCGAAGGAGACAGCAAGACATTGTGAGCAGGGGAGGGTCAGAGAGAGAGAGGGAGACACAGAATCTGAAGACAGGCTCCAGGCTCTGAGTTGTCAGCACAGAGCCTGGTGCTGGACTTGAATAATGAGTTGTGAGATCATGACCCGAGCCAAAGTTGGACACTTAACCGACTGAGCTACACAGGTGGCCTGCTTGGTCACTTACTGTGTGACTGTGGGCATGTTACTTACTCTTTCTGAAATGCAGTGTTTTCAGTTATAAAATCAGCAATACTAATAGTGTTAGGTGGATGAAGTAGGATAATAGTTTACTAACTTCTTTAACTGCTTCGAGTAGAATATCAGATGCTTGTAAAATCTTGGCAGTGTTTGCCAAAGAGCACAGTAGGTAATCTCATTAGTATAGTGCCTGCTACTCAATAAGTGCTAGTTATTTGTATTATTACATTTGTATTTTATATTTTGGCAAAGACTTAGATTTGTTTTTTTAATATATTTAAATATGGGCATAGAAGATACTTAAAAAATTTTTTTTAAATGTTTTTATTTATTTTTGGGAGAGAGAGAGAAAGAGACAGAATGAGCAGGGGAGGGTCAGAGAGAGAAGGATTCACATGATCTGAAGACAGGCTTCAGGCTCTGAGCTAGTGGTCAGCACAGAGCCTGATGCAGGGCTCGAACCCACAACCGTGAGATCATGACCTGACCCGAAGTCGGATGCTTAACTGACTGAGCCACCCAGGCGCCCCTAGAAATACTTTTCAAGTTTTCTGATTCTTACCTATAACTGCCTATTCTGAAATTTGT
Organism: Suricata suricatta; assembly: GCF_006229205.1. Classification (NCBI taxonomy): domain Eukaryota; kingdom Metazoa; phylum Chordata; class Mammalia; order Carnivora; family Herpestidae; genus Suricata; species Suricata suricatta. Next base: position 76,253,804 of record NC_043709.1, read on the forward strand.
GAAATTTTTCATGACATGAAGCAGTGTGTTTTAAATAGGTATGAATTCAATAAAAGCCCACTGAATACCTGCTGACCTGTTGACAGAGCTGAGCTTTGGCCTAGTGGTCACACTTGTGGTTTCCTTGGCTTGGAGAGCTTTCTCTTCCATGGAGAGTTTTCCCCTCAGTCATGCAATTTCTGCTCAAGTGTTCCCCTAACGGAGAATTAGGGAGGACTTCCCTGACACCCCGTTTCCTTCACTCTCTTTCCCCTTACCTTGTATATTTGTTCTTAGCCTGACCGATTATGTGTGCATGTGTATAATCGGCTTCTCTTTTTCACCATATGAGTTCTGTGAGAGCCCTTTTTGTTTGGTCTTTGTGTCCCTAGAGCCTAGAAAAATGCTGACACATAGTAAGCACTAAATAAATTTTTTAATGTTTTTTGATAGAAAGCACTTTTCCTGTGAACTAGATATGCCAGCTGTGTGCTGTTCTCCTTACTATGCTTGTTTAAAAGGACAGCCTACAGAGTTTGATAAATCATTATTGTGCATGGGAACACTGATACCCCTTTAGCTTTCTTATGCTACAAACCAGTGTCATATGTGGACTGTTTTATTGTTTTGTTTTGGAATAGTGGTCAGTCAGGTTTAAAATCTATAATAAATAATTGTATTTTTACTAATGTGGTTTAACCTTTTAAAATCTTAGATATTTTTGAAGATTATGCTTCTCCCACCACAGCAGCCCAGACTCTCTTATATACTGCTGCAAAGAAAAGAAAAGAGGTATACAGTTATTCTTTTTAAATCCAAAATTGAAAGATGCACTGTGTGGATTTGACATTCTGTTATACCCCTAGTATTTCACAAATCATAATTTTCGTTATCATCTATCACTGTAAGAATAATTTTCTGTCCTAGAAAGGGAAAAGGGTTGTTTTCTTAATTTTAACTGCTTGATAAAACACAATAAAATGGCTTTCGTTTCAAAAATTTGTACATTCTATTTAGTACTACGGCAGTTGGGCAGTGAAAGCTCATGTAGACTAAACCAGATTCTTGTTTCTCTAGGTGTTACCAAAAATGATGGCTTTCTGTTATCAAATCCTGACAGACCCGAACTTTGACCCTAGGAAGAAAGATGGAGCCCTGCATGTGATCGGTTCCCTTGCTGATATTTTATTGAAGGTTCAGCTACTCGAAATATAATTTACTTGAGCACAGGCAAATGAGAGGATATGAAAGTTCTGAATAATTTGAAGCTTGTGACTGCTTCTGCATAATTGAGTGGACTGTAAACATCCTTTACTCTGTCACCTGTTTCTTTGATTAAAATGACAATTTTACTTTTGTCAGTTTTTCAGCGTGAAACTGTTGCTAAGTTAAAAAAGGATGCAAAATGACTATTGTTATTTGTTGCTACAAAAGTCGATCAGTATCAAATTATTTGTAAGGTACTATTTCTGTCTTGTTTTAAAACATACAATATGTAGGTCAAATAAGTTTATATATTATACATAGAAGTATATTATGCATAAGTCATAATAAACACTTTATTAGGCTGTGATTTTTATATATGAAGAAAGCATTGATAAGTTAGAACTTCATATTTATCTCCTAACAGAAGAGCTTATTCAAGGACCAAATGGAGTTGTTGCTACAGAACCATGTGTTTCCACTGCTATTGTCTAACCTGGGATATCTTCGAGCTAGAGTAAGTTTTCCATATTTCCATTATGTTTCTTAAAATGTTCATTTGTGAGGCACCTGGCTGGCTTAGTTTGAGGAGCAAGTGATTTTTTTTTTTAATTAAAAATTTTTTCGGGGCGCCTGGGTGGCTCAGTCGGTTAAGCCTCCGGCTTCGGCTCAGGTCAGATCTCACGTTCGTGGGTTCAAGCCCTGCGTCGGGCTCTGTGCTGACAGCTCAGAGCCTGGAGCCTGCTTCCGGTTCTGTGTCTCCTTCTCTCTCTGCCCCTCCCCCTCTCATGCTCTATCTCTCTCTGTTTAATAAATAAAACATTAAAAAAATGTTTAAAAATTTTTTCTTAGTGTTTACTTTTGAGAGACAGAGACAGATTCTAGTTGGTAAAGGGCAGAGAGAGGGAGACATAGCATCTGAAGCAGGCTCCAGACTCTGAGCTGTCAGCACAGAGCCTGACACGGGGCTCGAACTCACGGACCATGAGATCATGACCTGAGCCGAAGTTGGACGGTTAACCTGCTGAGCCACCCAGGCGCCCCGAGCCTGGGATTCTTGATTTTGGAGTTGTGAGATCGAGCCGCACGATGGGTGTAGGGCTTATTAAGAAAAATAAACCTACAAAAATGTTAATTTGTAAATTAATATTTGAACTAAATGTTTTTTGGTAAATTGACCTTTTGCCATGTAACGGAAGAAAATGAAGTCAGTTAGAATGTCTTTAATGGTCACATAAGCTGAATAAAGAATAAACTAATAAGTAAAGGATTTATGGATTTTAATTCCAGCTGCTCTAGATTTCCACGCTAGCCCCCCCGCTGCATTCGTAAAACACACAGTGAGAGGGAGGATGTCATGGCAAGAGTACAGTGTGAATTTGTAAACTGATTAATTTTCAGTGTCCAAAACAGTCTGAAATTCTAGTTTGGCTAAAAACTTGATTAGTACAGATAGCATATTAGGTCAATATGCCTTAGAAAACTGGAGAAAATAATAATTCACATAAACTTATTTGTGTTCTAAGTGTATATGGCTTCTAGAATCAATATCTTTTATGGAGTAATAAAAATAGAGCCTAGTATTTATCTTTATAATTACATCAACACAAAAAATGTCTTGCTGTAAAGAACATATGTTAACAATGTCTTCTACACTAAATCCTTCCTATAAACAGATGGCGGTGTTCACTGGAGAAGTATTTGGGCACATGTAGATTAGAGGTGTGGAGGGTGTGCTCGTGTTCTCATAGGTAGGCTGTTACCTTTGACAGGCTGTGTGAATTGTAATTCTCTTGCTAAAAGTCTTTGGCAATTCAGATTACCATGAATTGTGTTTTATGTTCATGGAGAATTAAAGTAATAATATGCTTCTGTGGTCTGATAGTTTAAAGTTTGGTAGTCTATATAAGATTTAAAATTCTTCATACCTTACATGAGCGGAAAAAAGGAAGTTTGCTAAGTCCTTACATAAGGGAAAATAATATTTCATTTGTTTGCCATGAAGGCCAGCAAATGAAAGCCAAACATTGGTGTGTAGTAGCTCTTACATATAAATAACAAACTAGTTATAATTCATAATATTTATTAAGACAAACAGGATCTCTTTTTTCAGAGACACTTCAGTTAGGCCCATTTTCTTTTCCCTGTGAAAAATTGCGTATAGATAATTTAGAAGTAACAAAACTGCCTTTTTAAATGAAAAGAGTGGGAAATCCAGAAGTTAGAAACTGAGGCTAATATGCTACCCTCCAAAAGTAAACAGTCCTTGGTGAGAAGTCCTACATGCGTGACTTTATTATAAAATGCCATAATCCTAACAGTTTCCCACCTAATTTCTTCTTACAGTCCTGTTGGGTACTTCATGCGTTCAGCTCTCTGAAGTTTCATAACGAGCTCAATCTAAGGAATGCTGTCGAACTGGCAAAGAAGAACCTGATTGAAGATAAGGAGATGCCTGTCAAAGTTGAAGCTGCCCTTGCACTTCAGTCGTTAATTTCTAAGCAGACACAAGGTGAAGCCAAAAGCACCTTTTAAAGGGTTTATGTTATTTTATGTTATTATTTAAAAAATTTTTTTCTTTTAATGTTTTTAATATATTTTTGAGAGACAGAGAGAGACAGTGCAAAGCAGAGGAGGGTCAGAGAGAGAGGGAGATACAGAATCGGAAGCAGGCTCCAGGCTCTGAGCTAGCTGTCAGCACAGAGCCCGATGCGGGGCTCGAACCCGCAAATGGTGAGATCATGACCTGAGCCAAAGCCGGACGCTTAACCGACTGAGCCACCCAGACGCCCCATATTTTATTTTTTGACATGGTCATGGTCTTCTCAAATACTTCCTTTTTGTCCTAATAAGGATGATTTCTCTGAGTCCTAAAGTGCAAGGTTTAGATTTCTAAGCTTTTCTTCCCTCAGAATTTTATAGGAGTTTATTCTTGCCCTTTTTAGGAGTTACTTACTGACTGGTTTCCAGAAAAATTTTAGATTAGGAAATGAGTTGATAGTTATTAGGCGCTGGGGTAGGCAGGGAATCAGGAGACATGGTACCGAGTTTTGATTGTGCTGCTGGGTGGCTGTGTAACTGGGCAGAGGCATACCATCTGTCAAGGGTTAGATTTTCATATATTTAAATTCAGGGGGTTGCACTAGATGGCCTAAGAGGCCTTTCAACTCTAGGATTCTGTGATTCTACTAGTTCGGAAAGTAGCAAGTGGAATTTCTGGTGATTGGTAACACAGATAACTTGTTTGTTCAGAAGAATATTCTGTTCAAAGTTCAAGTAAACCTTGGAAAGTAAATTCAGTTTTATGAAGAACATGAATCTAATTTACTTGGGTTCAACAGTGTTTCAGTGGGAGACTGAATATTGTACAAGGATATGTGGAAAGGAGTACTGGGCATAGTTTCTATGTACATGATTTTTTATACTTCTATCTTGATATACACATGTTCTGTAAGTCATCCTGATGATAGAACATTGTATAATTAGAATTTCTCAATGAAGGGTCTTGGCATTTTGGGCAGGACAGTTCTTTCCTCTGTAGGATTGATTACCTCTAATTAAGGGGAAGTGGATGTGTTGGTGAAGACTATTTTGATATAGCTTTATTTTTTTATTTTGAGAGAAATAGAGAACATGCTTTTCAGGGAGGGGTAGAGAGAGAGGGAGACAAAGAATCCCACTGGAAGCACAGAGCCTGATGTGGGACTCGATCTCACAATCCATGAGATCATGACCTGAGCCAAAACCAAGAGTCAGACACTTCACTGACTGAGCCACCCAGGTGCCCCGGAACAGCTTTGTATCTTATTTACCATAGAGCAAGTTTCTGTCAAGAACCTATTGCCCTGTGTCGGTTAACCTTGTTACCACGTTAATTCCTATCGCTACTTGTGAATACCTATTTTTCTTACTCATTTTGTTTTATTGCATTAGCTAAGGAATATATGAAGCCACACGTAAGGCCTATCATGCAGGAGTTGTTGCACATTGTTAGAGAGACAGAAAATGATGATGTTACTAATGTTATCCAGAAGATGATCTGTGAATATAATCAAGAAGTAGCCTCAATTGCTGTTGATATGACCCAACATTTGGTAAGAATGGGCAAAGTTTTATGTTAGTTTGAAAGTAAATTCAGCCTTGAATAATAAAAATAAAAGCCTTGACTGATCTAAGTAAATTAAATTCCAAAATTTGGAGTTTAGTTTTATATGTAATTGAAATGTTAATACAAAAATGTTTGCTCTAATAATTGTGACAGTTGTAAATTTCTAAATTTAATTAGACCGAAGTCTAATAACATTGAGATCATTCCTTTTCATCTGTAATATTCTAAGATTTCAAAATGATGTGCTTTGATGTGAGCCTTGTAAATTGTCGCTTTGGGGGCTTTGGGCCTGGAAACCCATTTCCTTCAGTTTTGGGCAATTGCTTGCATAACTTATTTGATTAATTTCTCCCTATCATTTAAAAATTTTTTTTGTTCTATAGCTCTGATAAGGAATATTGCATCAGGACCGAGTATTTAATTTTCTTACCTTTTTTCTCCTGTCTTCCATGTCTATCTGTCTTTTTTGTTTCATTTTCTAAGTGATTTCTTGACTTTGTCTTCTACCTCTTATCAGATTTTTTATTTGAGTATTGCTAGATTTCAGTTTTATTAGACTTTGAATTTATTTGTTCAGTGACAACCAGAAGAAGTTAAATAATAGCTATCTAATTGTTATAACTAATGTACATTCCACTCTAGTGACGAGATAAGGAAAGAAACGGCTGTATTTAAAACATGACAGTTTCTATCATTGGTTTACTTGGTAAAGTGTGTAACTTATGTTTGAATAATACTGACATTTAGATGAGTGCCACTGCCCTTTTACTAACTTATAACAACAGTAGGGGTAGATGTGACATTACTAATTTTTGAGTATGTTTATGTTATGTTCATAGGCTGAGATATTTGGCAAAGTCCTTCAAAGTGATGAATATGAAGAAATCGAAGACAAAACAGTAATGGCTATGGGAATTTTACATACTATTGATACTATCTTGACAGTTGTAGAAGATCATAAAGAGGTGGGATTTCTTTGTGTTTTATTATGTCATTAATGTAACGTTAACTGAAACTTATATAATCAATGGGCATGACTTTAAAATTGCTATTTAGGGGCATCTGGTTTCGGCTCAGCTCATGATCTGTTGTTCGTGAGTTTCAGACCCGTGTCAGCGGTGCTGACAACTACAGGGCCTGCTTGGGATTCTCTGTCTCCCTCTCTCTCTCTGCCCTTTCCCTGCTCACTTTCTATCTCTCTCTCTCTCAAAATAAATAAGTAAATGTTAAAAAATATTGATATTATATATGTTGTTAGATTTTTAAAATTACCTTCAAATTTTAAAAGAACATATTTAAAATTATCAAGGGGGGAATATTACATGTTGTTGTAAGGTATATAGGATGTCTCTGTATTATTAAACTGAGTTTAGTTCATCACATCTGCTGTGTTCCAGGCTAGGTTTTGGGGGAATATTAAATTGAATAAGGCATGAGCTCTGACTTTTGGAACCCACAGTCTAGTTCTTGTAGAGAGTGATAGCCATTCAATCACAGTGGCAGATACTAAGTAGTGGAACACAACTCAGATGTAGTAAACATCATGAGAATGGAAGGAAGAAGAGCTTAAAACATTATCTTTCTTAAACTGAATTCCAGAACAGTATTGGGATAAGAATTTGTGAAGATAGTTGTTAGGTGCTTTCCTGGGAACTCTGTTAGCCGATAGGATTTTACTAATGTCACCATGAAATCGCTAGCGCTGGTAAATGGCAGTGTCCTTTTGCATAAGTGGAAAACAAGTTTACGTAGTATCAAGAGACTTGCTCATGGCCGTAGAGTTTTGGGTTTGCAGTCAGATTATTCCTCTAATATATCCATTTTTCTCCACCGGAAACCTGCCACCCTCCTCCCCAAGTATTGCATCGCCTATCAGATTTGAGTTGGTTACTCCTGTAAGCTCAGCTGACTTGCTCGGCGTGGCGGCAGCTCCTGTTTCCTACAGTGGGACTTAGGAAGCAGATGCTAGTTCTTTAAATAGCATTGTTAAACCCTGTGGCTGTTGATTTATCCTGTGTTTATCACATACCAGTGGAAAATTACCAGATTCTTAAAAACAGTTCAATATTCTTCTCCTCGATAGGCCTCCTTCACCTAAAAGGCTTAATGTGAAGTTTTATATCCATATTCATTATTTTGTTTTATTTTTGTATCCTTGTTAAAACTGTATGGGCCACTCAGGAACAGTGAGATGTTCCAAATTAAATTACGGCAAGCATACTTGAAGATAATTCTTTCGCCTTATATGCAGAACTTGTGTTTTAAATTTGGAGACACCTTAGAAATTCCCTAATCCCGTTTTCTAAAACATGTGTGCGTGGAAGATGAGCAGTAGTAAAATGAGCAGCAGGTTAGTTTAAAAACAAAACACTGCTTTACCTTTTTGTTTTGATTTTTTTTTACTCTTGATATTAAATTAATTTTGCATTTCAGATAAAGGAGCATGTGAACTTACTGTGATTATCAAAGGAGGCATGCTTTAAAATTGAGAAGTGCTAATCCAGTCCAGCTTCCTTACCTATGAAAAAAATGTGAAGCCTTCAGAGAGTGGCTTTATGAAGGTCATAGATAATTAGAGGCAAAACAAGGACTGGACTCTTGGTCTCCTGACTGCCTGTCCTATGATTTTGAACTTTGGCTTTATTAAAAGCAAACCTTGAGAGAAGTATTTCCTTAAAAGGAAAAATCACTTGTGTGTGAATACATGCACAAACACTTAATGTATGCAGAACAAAATTAGAAATCCAAGCCAGATGTTTACATAGATGCAGTTTTACTTTAACTATTTTAAATATATTGACAGATTTTCAAACTGGAGATTTTGCATCATTTGAATGTTAAGACAGTACTTTAAAGCTGACTATTCAAATATGCTCAAAAGTTGAAGTAGGATACATAGATGGACAGTATAACCCATGATGGAGTTTAATTTTTGCTTATTTAAAAAATATTTAGCACAAATGTTGAAAAATTCAAAAGGCATGAAAAGGTATTCAGTGAAATTTTACCTTCTCCCTCGGCTCCCAGGTATCCTTCTCCTCTGTGGAGGTAGTTCCTCTCCTAGGCTTTTGTATCCTTCCGGAGATATTTTCTCTTAAAACTAGTGTGTATGTATTTTTTGTGAAAATGATGGTATACGGTTTTTTTTATCAGCCATTTTTGAATTATATCTTGGTGATCCTTCCATATTAGTCTAGAGTTAAGTATATTTAGTAGTTGCATAATATTTCTTTAAATGTCAGTTTATTCAACCTGTCCCTCATTAATGAATATCATTTGACTGCCCCTTACTAAATGGATTAGTTGTTACTAATCACAGACATTGCTGCAGTAAATGGCCTTTTACATGTCATTTGCACGGGTAATAATATGTCTGGAGGGCAGATTCCTTGAGGTGGACTTGCTGGGTCAAAGGATGTTTGTTGAACATTCTTGAGTCACTGCTATCTTGGCCACGTTAGGGTTCCCACATGAGTGCACAGCGGTGTCTCTCTCCCCAGCTATGTGCTTTTTGATCATTGCCAGTTTGCTAGTTGAAAAGTGGTCATCTTGGGCCTAGAATCTGTACCCTTCTCATGTATTAGAGTGAACATCTTGTTATAAGCTTATGGTCTGTTTGTATTTCTTTTTCATGACTTTTGTCTTTTTTTCTGTTGACTTGATTTCACGGGAGGGAATTTGATCTTTGCCTCTGATACCATTTGAAAATATTTCCCTAGTTTTTCATTTATCTTTGACTTTTCCCTGTGCTATGCAGATATTTTTAACTTTTGAAATCAAATGGCTCAATATATTTGTTTCTGATTGCTGGGCTTTGAGCCATTTTCCATCTTCAGGATTATACACAACTTCATTTCTTCTAGTATTTTTATAACCCAAGTTTTCACATTGAAATCTTTCATTCATTAGGACTTATTTTGGTATAAAATATGAGGTAAGGAACCAATTTAATTTATAATTTTATTATGGCTTTAACTCTCACTTATCATTAGTCTACTTTTCAGAATTTTCTGGTTACATTTTTCACTTGAAATTTGGAATTGTCAACTTATGCTCCCAAAAAAGTCTTGTTGATATTTTTATTGGGATAGTATTTATAGAGTAAGGGTTGTCACGATGAATTTTATTATCTTTTATTTTTATTTATTTATTTTAATGCTCATTTTTGAGAGAGCACAGGCAGGGGAGGGACAAAGTGAGGGGGGCAGACGATCCACAGTGGATCTGTGCTGACAGCAGCAAGCTCGATGTGGGTCTCGAACTCACAAATTGTGGGATCATGATCTGACCCAAAGTCGGATGCTCAACTGACTGAGCCATGCAGGTACCCCAATTATCAGAATGGATTTTAAACTAAATGTTTAAATTTGTCTTTAGGTTACTCAACAGTTAGAGAACATCTGTCTGCGGATCATTGATCTTGTTTTACAGAAACATGTAATTGGTAAGTTCAAAGAGGAAAAAGGTAAATTGATATTTTTTAATTTGCTAAACTTAAAGTGTATTTTTAGCCCTTCAGATTCAACAATATGGACGATTTTGAGGGAGAGAAGCTTTTGTTTTCTTCTGTTTTTGGATATATTCTCTGGTATTAGATATCTGTATTTTCATTTAGAGAAAAATTTAATACATCAAATTAAGATTTCCTAGTCTTGGAATTGAAAAATGTGAAATGATAGAACTATGTCTTATCAGAAGTGTGAAATAATTATTCTTCTGTTATCTATTATAGAGCCCGACTTCTGAATAGAATCAGTAACTAATTGAATCAGGATGTTACAAACTGATGGGAATTTGTAGAAGAGGCTGTTTTTCCAGTATCCAAGCACTTTGAAGGTGGCAGCCCTGAGTCATGTGCCCTGGAGGGACTTGCAGCCTATATAGTGTGCAGACAGAAAGTTCAAAGAAAAGCATGTTACTGCATAAGAGCAGTTGTCTCTCAAATTTTTCTCACACGATTAGTAAAATATTGAGCATGCACTTCTAATATATGTGAATGATATTTGAATACATGTTATAGGCAATATACATATTACTAAAGTATATTTGCATACATAAAAACAGAAATGTAAAAGGATGGGATTAAATGTCTCTCTGTATAAAGTGTTCATATATATATATATATATATTTACACAGATACATATATTCCCATTTCAGTACACTGCCTAGGGTATTATATACCCCTTACTTTTAAAATCATTGCTATAAAGCTGTAGTTCTCCAATTTTGGTGTGCGTAAGAATCACTAAGGAGCTAGTTCAGTTTAAGGTTTCTGGACCATAACCCTAGAGATTTTGATAAGCAAAAAAGAACATATTCACTTACGTCTTTATTCATGGAACCGGTTGTAACCAGAAATTCTCCATTTAAATTTAAAGTGATCTTGAGTGACTGTGAAGTCAGATAAAGAGAAATCTTTTATACTAACCTTCTGATCTATCTGTATCAGCTATTTGATTTGAGCAGTTGCAGTGTCAGGATGTTAAGGAAAGGGGCCTATTTTTGGGTGCAGTGGACAGATGAGAAAGCCATGGCTCCAATTGCCTGTCTGGTATCCCATCCCCAGCTTTAAGGTGACAGGTGGTCTTTCTTTTGTTTTTAGCTGTGATGTTAGTGGCCCTTTTTGAACCAATATTTGGCCATGCAGGATCTTAGATTAAAAAAAACCCACAAACTTGTGTAAGATGTCGTGGGCTGCACCTGTTCGCCCAGGACCCCACCGCAGCAGCCTGGCTTTGTTTGTGTGCATGGTTCAGTCTGTTTCCATCGTCCTACTTGCCTTTTAGCCTCTGCCTGTCTTCATTGCTAATTTACTCATAAGATTTCATTTATTATTAGAAGCCAGGCTTGGCTATTACTGCTTTAGCTGCTTTATCTTAGCAGGGAGTGAAAGTTAGTATAAGCATCCTACCCTAAGAGTCTTCTTGGTTGAGAATGATTGAAGTAGCTTTTGGTGAATTCAGGCATAAATGGAATGTAGTAGAAGGTTGTTTGGTAGCTCACTGAGTCCATGGGAAGGCTGGAATTGGCTGGAGCTGGCATAGGTGTGCCCTAGAAGTGGTCTGCTGAGGAGGCCAGTGCTGTCCTGTCCACACCGAGTCCTAGACTGCCGCCCGCCACAGGCCAGCCTCCAGCCACAGACAGTAGTCTGCAACAGCTTTGTGCCTCCAGGTTCTTTGTCAAGTTTCAGAGTCCTGGTCTTCAGCATCCAAGTGTCGGGTTGTGCGCAGTGCTGGGAGGAAATACTGAGGGGCTCCTTTTCTTTTAGGCTTTACGTTAGGAAGAGCCATTTGCTCTCTTTTTCTCATGTCCAAGGAGTGGGGTGATGATGAACGGAACTTTCAGATGTTTCATATTCAGATAATGCTGTTTTTCAAGTGATTGTCTTATGTAAAAAATTATTTTCCAATATCTGTAATTCCATTTTATTTTGTTCTTGGTAAGGCAGCTGTCTTATTAGCTTTTGAATATATTTTTTGTTTGTTTTTAATGTTTATTTTTTGAGAGAGAGAGACAGAGAGAGAGAAAGAGACAGAATGAGGGGGGAAGTACAGAGAAAGGTAGAGGATCTGAAGCAGGTGCAGAGAGCCCAATGCAGGGCTTGAACTCACAAACCTTGAGATCATGACCTGAGCCAAAGTCAGCCGCTTAACTGACTGAGCCACCCAGATGCCCCGCATATATTGTTTTAAATAATGTTACAGGGACACCTGGTGGCTGAATCAGTTGCGCGTCCGTCTTAATGCTTAGGTTATGTTCTTAGTGTTAAATTCGTGGGTTTGGGTCCCACATTGGGCTTGCTGCTGTCCGCATGAAATCTGCTATGAGATCTCTGTCCCTGGCTCTCTACCCCACTCCTGCTTGTGCTCTCTCTCCGTCTCTCAGTCTCTCTCTCTCTCTTTCTCAAAAATAAACATTAAAAAAAAATGTTACTGAAGAAACCCTCCAAGCTTCCATGGTGAATATTAGTTTCTTTTAAATAAAAGGAGGGAGTGCCTGGGTAGCTCAATCTGTTGAGAATCAGACTTTGGTTCAGGTCGTAATCTCACAGTTTATGAGTTCAAGCCTCACATTGGGCTCTGTGCTGACGGCTCAGAGCCTGGAGCCTGCTTTGAATCTGTGTCTCCCTTTCCCTGCCCCTCCCCACTTACTCTCTGTCTCAAAAATTAACATTAAAAATTAAAAAAATAAATGAGGGAAAAAACCTTAGAAGTTTTTTCAAAGTGACATGGTGGAAAGTATTTGAAAAATTTTGTATTGAGATTTATATTTTCTGATTGTATGTTTAGATAGGATGTCCTTTGAGAGCAATAATAAATACATGTGCAAATACAAGAGCATTCCTTTTGGACTCTTCTACTTTAAGTGGGCATAATTGTCTTAAGATAAATTTTAAAATACTGCACAAATTTTACAGGGTTGGTAAATTGGCAAAATATGGTCCAGAATATAGTTTGTAACAATATGTGAAACTGGAAGATATTTCAGCCTAGCTTAACTAAACTTCCCAAAGAATATTAATTATTTGTAAGTTAACAGTCCTGTGCATGAGAGATATACCACCATCCCTTCTTGTACCCATTTCTAATATAGCTTCAGAAGTATAACTCTATTTTAGTAGACAGTATCAAGAAAATATCTATTTCCAGTATTCTGGGAAAATGTAGTAAAAACAGATCTTTGCCCCATCCTATTGGGTAGGGGGCAGATCTTGGTAAGAGATGGAAGGTGGCAAATATAGGTAGCTCAAGATAAGAGTGCTGAGAGAGGGATGCTCCAGTGTGTTAGGTGCTGGGGACTGTATGCACGTAGATAGTCTAACCCCTCCCCTCTGGGTTTTGTGTTTAATTTTTGCTATTTCCTAGCATTCTAACTAGAGTTTTTCTTCCTTCTAGAATTCTATGAAGAGATGCTTTCACTGGCCTATAGTTTAACCTGCCATGGCATTTCCCCTCAAATGTGGCAGCTGCTAGGTATATTATATGAGGTGTTTCAGCAGGATTGTTCTGAATACTTTACAGGTATGCTTTGACCATGTTAACATTTTTGCTTCTCTGTGTTTAGACATTATTTTCTCTGACTCTTGACATAAAGACATACATGATTCCAGGACGAATCAGAAAACGGTTGTTATCTTCCTGTTGAGTAAAGGGTAGTGCTGTCAGAGCAGTGTTGTCCAGAGCTGGGGAGATGGGCAGTAGGAGGGAGCCTGTTTCCTGTTGTATCTCAAATTAGTTTGCAGTCAGAACAAATGTTCGTACATTAATTCAGTTAGTATTTTCTGAGTGCTATCTATATTTCTAGCACTGTTCTAAGTACAGCAGTAGAGCAGTGAGAAAATAGACCCTTGCTCTTTTGACGCTCCCATTCTAGTTGGGGGGAGGAGGGGGACACACAGTCGAGCAAGAGGATATGCAGTGTGTGAAATGGTGATGAGTCCTATGGAGAATAGGACTAACATTCGGAACAATCACTATAATAAATGGTGAGCATTTTAATCTCTCTGATCCACGTTTTTTCCTCATCTATAAATAGGGCAGATCTGTCACTTTCTTTACTAGCATTCTGTGACTGTGAAGGAAAATAGTAATATGTGGGTGCTACAGAAATAAGGCTTTATTTCTATTCCTGTTACTCAAGTCTCATTGGGATTTTGCATTTTTTTTCCAGATATGATGCCTCTCCTGCATAATTATGTGACAATAGATACAAATACTTTATTATCTAATCCAAAGCATTTAGAAATCATTTTTACAATGTGTAGAAAGGTAAGCATGTCCTCATCAGTTGTGGTGGTTCTTCCTAATGTTTGAGTGTTTTACTGCAGGACACTCTTTGAATTTTTTATACCTTTAGTTCTGTATTGCCTTTGTCAGCATTTTTGCCATTTTTGCTCTAATAGAGCTTGGAAATATAATTTGAAAATTTTATATTCATGTTGTGCTTAAGAATGCTTGCCACTTTTATAGCTGTGTACTTTATAATGGTCAGGGTAAGTAGTTTTGTTGCTTTGTTTCTTCAAAAATGCAAACTTACTCCTTGATTAAAGAAAAGTGCTAAGAAAATAAGCACACAATTTGTCAGTCATTGATTTTTTAAAATTGAATGCATATATTGGAAACAACTGGATGTATGGATTTTGATTATAAATAACATAAAACAACAAATTGGAATAGTTGGAAAAACAGCATCATTTAGTTCAATACATGATGATTTATTAGCCATATATTGACTACTGTTAGATTTACATGCAAACATGTCTACTGTGTTGTCTTTGTCACAGGCTAGATTTCACCCTCTGTTGGTGATACCTTGGAATCACTGATGAATATAAATAATGTTTTCCTTTCTCCTTTAGGTTAATATTTATATGCACATAAATATAAAATGTATTGCATAGAGCTGCCAAATATCTAAGTTTGGCCTTGGAGTTGGGAGTACAGTATCTAGTGTACAACCCGTCTTTCTCACTAAAAGATGATTTGTACCAAGATCTGTTAAGAGTTCTGAGCTGACAGCACATCTGATTAAGGTTTCAGTTCAGTTATAAAGAGCCTGGGAGATTTGGGGAGGTCACTAAGTTTCATCACATATAAATGGATGGAGTAGAATCATGATTTTTAAAGACTCCTTTAGTTCTGTAATAACCTAGCTTATTAAATCATAATCACTTGGCAGTCTTTAGTATTTTCTCCTAAGTTCTATAGACAGTTGCTAGTGAGGGAAAGAGAAAGCAGCAAGCAGAAAACATAACCGTCCTACACCCATTAGTACTGCTGCTCTGTGTTATAGCAGCTGGGGGAAAAGTGATGCTCGCAGTGATATCCTTAGCCTTACCAAGTAGTTAAAATATATGTGCTATTCTTGGTTTTTAATCATAGCTAATACTGAAATCCTACTATTTAACATGAATTTGCTAAGCATTTTACACATCTTATTTTATCTTTACAATATTATGAGGAAGGTATCACTTGTGGTCAAAGAGGAGACCAAGGTACAATTTTTTGTATCTTGCCTGAAGTTGAGTACATTGTCCTAAGTCACAGAGCTAGTCTATGTTGGAGCCATATTTGAACCCAGGTGGTTTGGCTCCAGAGCCCATTTTTTAAATTTCTGAAATATATTTTGTTTCTTCTCCTTTTGGTGGTGGGGACCAAAACCAACCAACCAACAAAAAACAAGCAAATACAGTCTGGAAAAAAGGGAGTGATCTGTTTATTCTTTCTGTGTTGCACAGCACCACCATGATGGGGACAGTAAGACACAGAGGTTAAGTTATTTGGAAAACACAGCTTATAAGTGGCAGTGCTGGAATTTGGACCACGGCATTCTGGTTCCAGAGCCAATTTACATTTAGAATCTAGATCTAAATACATTGCACTATAGGTAAATTTTAAATTTTATGTAAGTAGTGTTGATTGTTGGCATTGCCAGCTACCTGCTTAGGATTCAGCTCACTGATTCATTGTTTCCCAGCTTCCAAAATTTTATATCTATCTACTTTTTCCTTTTCTCTGTCTTTGTGGATTAATGCCTCTAAAATCTCTTTATTATAATTTTAATGGTCTTTTGGGAAGTAATAAAATTAAATGGGAATGTTCAACCTGTCTTCTTTATCTGGAATTTCTTTTTAATTCAGTTTTCTTAAATTGTATTTGCCTAGGAAATGATCCAATTAATCTGAGTTTTCAAATATATAAGGAATATAATGTTCTTCATAGTATTTACTTATTTTTAATCTCTCCTTTATCTGTATTCATGTCTCTTTCACTTCTTTTTTTAAACAAATAGCTTAAGTATTTTGTTTGCAACTATCATTTCTAATATTTTAAAAATTTTGCTCTCTTTGCTTTTTAAGAATAATTTTGACAAAAGCTGTCTACTTTGTGTCTTTATTCAGTGAGTCTATTTTTTGTTTCTCTCTGTTAACTCTTCTTTGTGCTTTTAATTTCTGTCTCCTCATTATTCTTTGGGTTAAGTCTGTTCTTTTTATTTTTATTTATTTATTTATTTATCTATCTATTTATTTATATATTTATTTTAAATAGTTTATTGTCAAATTGGCTTCCATATAACACCCAGTGCTCTTCCCCACCAGTGCCCTCCTCCATCACCACCACCTCTTTCCCCCTCCCCCTTCCCCTTCAACCCTCAGTTCCTTTTCAGTATTCAGTAGTCTCTCAGGTTTTGCGTCCCTCTCTTTCCCCAACTCTGTTTCCCTCTTCCCCTCCCCCTGGTCCTCCATTAGGTTTTTCCTGTTCTGTTAGACCTACAAGTGCAAACATATGGTATCTGTCCTTCTCACCTGACTTATTTCGCTTAGCATGACACCCTCGAGGTCCATCCACCTTGCTACAAATGGCCATATTTCATTCTTTCTCATGGCCATGTAATACTCCATGTTCTTTTTCTTATAGCTTGTGTTTGAACTCTTATTTTCTATATTGCTTAATTTCCAATATGTGCTTGCCTCTACTCTGTGAATCTCTCTTCTGGGAACCTTATTATAACTCCAAATTTTATTATTTTCCATATCTTATGTAAGGACATGTGCATTGTAGAATTGTTTATAATAGTGAAAATATAGCATAGACAATAGAGAAATATCTAGTAAACTATTATATTTATCTACTGTAATACTTATAGTCCTAAATGGTTATAACATCCTTGTGAAATGTTTGTAAGGTCCAAATGGAGATATTAAAAGGTGTGTTGTCGCGTTCCCCCCCGGTCGCTCCGGCCCGCGGGGCGGTGAATCCTTGCGGGTTCGTTCCTGAGTGTGTGATATCAAATTATGGTTATTATTTTGAAAAAAGTGAGTATATAAGGACAAGAACTCAAAAGAAACAGAAAACTACAGGGTTTGTTTCATTGTTTAAAATTTAAGTAAGATTTTAAAATTTCTTTTGATTTCATTTTATTGTTTTGTTGCCTTTAAGGGAAGTTTCATTTATCTGGATGGTTAACTCCGATAGCTTACTTTATCAATCCAAAGTTAAATAGGTGAATTGTTACTCCTTAGAAGGAATTAGAGTAGATAAAGAAGATAGACATTATTTTGACCTTCCTTCTTTGGGTGGGCAAGGCAAACTTAGAAAGCAAAGCTGTGATTCTAATGCATGAATTTTTATGAGATATTTGCTTCACATAGACTTGATTAAATTCTCTATAATGCCATTCACTGCTGAGCTAAATTGTGATTACTCTAGGTACTATGTGGAGATGCAGGAGAAGATGCAGAATGTCATGCCGCCAAACTCCTTGAAGTCATTATTCTTCAGTGCAAAGGAAAGGGAATTGATCAGGTAATACATGCATGGAAAGTTTGCACTTGATGTTTATACTGAAAATTTTCCTGATTGACATTTTGTGTGTATTATATGATGGAAAATTAAAAAGCCTGTAGTTTGTGTTTCCTGGTACAAATCCTATTTAAATGGCAAAGAAAAATACCCATGCAATTTGAAAATTGCACCTTGCATTCTAGCAGAGAAAGAAAGAAACAGAAAAATGTGTAATAATTTAAGAGGTTATCAAGCGAATAAGAGGCTATGAAGGAGATGAATATGTAAATTCTACTTAATTGATTTCCCAGAGATTTGTATTTTCCCTTTGTTTTTATAGATTCTATAGAAATATTCTCAGATTTGTTCTTTTAACCAGAAATGAAGATACTGTACAAAAAAAAAGTTTCTTTTACTGATTTAAAAAGTATTATAAGCCGCCTGGGTGGCTCAGTCGGCTGAGTGTCTGACTCGATTTCAGCTCAAAACATGACCTCAGGGTTTATGAGTTTGAGCGCACATTGGGCTTTGCACTGACAGCACTGAGCCTGCTTGGGATTCTCCCTTTCTCCCCCTCTCCCTCTCCCATTCCCTTGCTCTCCCCTCAAAATAATTTTTTTAAAAAGTATTATAAATTTTCAACAAAGATTAATTTGATATTTGTTGTAATCCTGGTATGATAATTACTGAGAAAAAAGAAGTCTTCAAGTATAATTGTGGAGTTGTCTTTTTTCTTTCAGTTCTGTAACTTCTCCATGTGCTTTTTGGTAACAGCTTTGTTGAGTTATAATTCATATACTGTATAATTCACTTATATACAGTGGATTCAGTGGATTTTAATATATTCACAGAGTCATGCAACTTTTCTTAAAGTCAGTTTCATTTTTTAATTTTTCAATTAATTTTTAAATTTAAATCAAAGTTAACATAAATGGTGTCATAATAATTTCAGGAATAGAGTTTACTTACAACACCCAGTGCTCATACCAACAAGTGTCCTCCTTAATGCCCCTTGCCCATTTAGCCCATCCCCCCACTCAATACCCCTCCAGCAATCCTCAGTTTGTCTCTCTCTCTGATTTTGTATTATTTTTGCATCCCTTACCTTATGTTCATCTGTTTTGTGTCTTAAATTCCACATATGAGTGAAATCATATGATATTGGTGTCTTTCTCTGACTTATTTTACTTAATGTAATACACTCTAGTTCCATCCACATTATTACAAATGGCAAGATATCATTCTTTTTAATTGAGTAATATTCCATTGTATATATATATACATCTTTTTAATTTTTTAATGTTTTTATTTATTTTTGAGAGAGAGAGAGAGAGAGACAGCATGAGCAGGGGAGGGTCAGAGAGAGAGGGAAACACAGGATCTGAAGACAGGCTCCAGGCTCTGAGCTAGCTGTCAGCACAGAGTCCGACACGGGGCTTGAACCCACAAACTGTGAGATCATGACCTGAGCTGAAGCCGACACTTAACCGACTGAGCCACCCAGGCGCCCCAATATACCACATTCTTTATCCATTCATCTGTTGATGAACATTTGGGCTCTTTCCATAGTTAGGCTATTGTTGATAGTACTGCTATAAACATTGGTGAATATGCCCCATCAGAATAGCACTCCTGTATCCTTTGGATAAATACCTAGTAGTATAATTGCTGGATTGAAGGGTTGTTCCTTTTTTTTTTACTTTTTTGAGGAACCTCTATATTATTTTCTAGAGTGGCTGCACCAGTTTGCATCACCACCAGCAGTGCAAAAGAGATCCTCTTTCTCTGCATCCTTGCCAACATCTGCTGTTTCCTGAGTTGTTAATTTTAGCCATTCTAACAGGTGTAAGGTGGTATCTCATTATGGTTTTGATTTGTATTTCCAGGATGATGAGTGATATTGGGCATTTTTTCATGTGTCTGTTAGCCATCTGGATGTCTTTTTTGGAAAGTTTCTATTCATGTCTTTTGCCCATTTCTTCACTGGATTATTTGGTTTTTGGTGTTGAGTTTGATAAGTTCTTTATAGATTTTGGATTCCAACCCTTTATCTGATATGTCATTTCGAAATATCTTCTCCCATTCCTTCGGTTGCCTTTTAGTTTTGCTGATTGTTTTCTTCACTATGCAGAAGATTTTTATCTTGATAAGGTCCCAGTGGTTAATTTTTGCTTTTGTTTCCCTTGCCTCCAGAGACATATCAAGTAAAAAGTTTCTGTGGTAAAAGTCAAAGAGGTTGTTGCCTGTTTTCTCCTCTAGGATTTTGATGCCTTCCTGTCTTAATGTTTAGGTCTTTCCATTTTGAGTTTATTTTTGTGTATGGTGTAAGAAAGTGGTCTGATTCATTCTTCTGCATGTCACTGTCCAGTTTTCCCAGCACCATTTGCTGAAGAGACCATCTTTTTTCTTTTCTTTTCTTTTTTTTCTATAATAGTTTA
>NC_043709.1:76273916-76286635 GCF_006229205.1 Suricata suricatta
TTATCCCCTGGGTAAATCCCTAGCAGGGCTATTGCTGGGTCATAAGGGAGTTCTTTGGATAGTTTTTTGAGGAACCTCCACACTGTTTTCCAGAGCGGCTGCACCAGTTTACATTCCCACCGACAGTGTAGGAGGGTGCCCATCTCTACACACCCTCGCCAGCATCTATAGTCTTTTGATTTGTTCATTTTAGCCACTCTGACTGGTGTGAGGTGGTATCTCAGTGTGGTTTTGATTTGAATTTCCCTGATGATGAGTGACACTGAGCATCGTTTCACGTAGAGACCATCTTTTTTCCACTGAATATTCTTTCCTGCTTTGTCAAAGATTAGTTGGCCATATGTTTGTGGGTCCATTTCTGGGTTTTTTATTCCGTTCCATTAGTCTGTGTGTCTGTTTTTGTGCCAGTACCATACTGTCTTGATGATTACAGCTTTGTAATATAGCTTGAAGTCTGGAATTGTGATGCCTCCTGCTTTGGTTTTCTTTTTCAGAATTGCTTTGGCTATTCAGGGTCTTTTCTGGTTCCATACAGATTTTAGAATTGTTTATTCTAGCTCTTTGAAGAATGCTGGTGTTATTTTGATAGGGATTGCATTGAATATGTAGATTGCTTTGGGTAGTATTGACATTCTAACAATATTTGTTGTTCTAATCCATGAGCATGGAATGTTTTTCCATTTTTTGGTGTCTTCAATTTCTTTCATAAACTTTCTATCATTTTGGGTATATAGATTTTCACCTCTGGTAAGATTGAGTCCTAGGTATTTTATGGTTACTGTGGTCAGTTAAAGCATTCCATCACTATTTCCCGAAAAACTCTGTACCCATTCAAAGTCACTCCTCATTTCCTCTTAACATTTACCCCCTAGCCTAGGCAACCATTACTCTACTTCGTTTTAGAGATTTGTCTATTGTAGACATTTCATATAAATGGAATCATTTCCTTTGTGAATGCCTTTTCTCACTTAGCATAATGTTTTAAAGGCTCATCCATATGGTAGAGTGTGTGCTAGTGCTTCATTTGTTTTTATTGCCAAATATTCCATTGTATGGATATATCAAATTTATTTTAGCTATTCATTAGTTGATGGATGTTTGGCTTATATCCACTTTTTTGTTTTTTTGTTTTTTTTAAAGTTAGCTTCATCCCCAACTAGGGCTTGAAGTCATGACTCTGAGATCAGGAGTCACATGCCCTACTGACTGAGCCAGCCAGGCACCTTGATTATTCCCATTTTTTGGCTACTGTGAATAATGTTATGCATATTTATATACCGTTTTTTTTGCCTGGACATGCTCTTATTTCTCTTGGGATATTTCTAGGAGTGGCAATTCTTTCTTTAATTTTTTTGAGGAACTGCCAAACTTTTTCCAAAGCATCTGTACCATTTCCCATGCCTATCAGCAGTGAATGAATAGGATTTCAATTTTCCTCACCAATTCTTGCTTTGTCTTTTTGTTATAGCCATCCTTGTAGATGTGAAGTAGTATATTACAGTTTTGATTTGCATTTGCTTGATGGCTAATGATGTTGAGCATCTTTTCATATGGCCATTTGTATATCTTTTTTTTTTTTTGAGAAATGTCTATTCAGATTCTTTGCCCGTTTTAATTGGGTTATTTATTATTGAGTTATAGGGGTTATTTGTATCTTCTAAATTCAAGTCCATTGTCAGATATACAGTTTGCAAAAATTTTCTCCCAATTTGTGGATTGTGTTATCACTTTCTTAAATCTTTTTTTTTAAGTTTTATTTATTTTGAGATAGAGTGTAAGTGGGTGAGGATCAGAGAAAAAGGGAGAAAGAGAGAATCCCAAGCAAGCTTCACACTGTCAGTGCAGAGCCCAGTGTGGGGCTTGAACTCACAAACTGTGAGATCCTGACCCAAGCTGAAGTTGGAAGTTCAACCAACTGAACCACCCAGGCACCCCAGTTGTGTTATCACTTTCTTTATGGTGTCCTTTGAAGCAGGTTTTAATTTTGACGATGCCCAGTTTATCTATTTTTTCTTGTGGTTGGCGTTATATGTAAGAACCCATTGCTAATTGCAAGTTCACAGAGATTTCCTTGTGTTTACTTCTAAGAGTTTTACGGTTTTAGCTGTAACATTTAGGTCTTTAATTCATTTTGAGTTAAATTTTCTGTGTGGCATGAGGAAGGAGTTCAAGTTCATTATTCTGCATGTTGGATAGCAAGTTGTCTTAGTCCTATTTATTGAAAAAAAAACAAAAACCTGTTCTTTCCCTATTGAATTCTCTTGGCACTCTTGTCAAATGAATTGACTATAAAGGTGAGGGTTCATTTCTGGATTGTCATTCTATTTGATTGAATTTTTTTTATTCTTAATCCATGACTACACTATCTTTATTACTATAACTTTGTATTAAAATTTGAAATTAGGAAGTTCTAGTCTTCTAGTTTTATTCTTTTGCAAGACTGCTTTGACTATTCTGGGTCCTTTGAATTTCCATGTGAAATTTAGGATAGTTTGTCAATTTCAGCAAAGAAGTCAACTGGTATGGTGAGAGGCATTGTGCTGGATCTGTAGATTCAATGTAGATCTGGGAAGTGTTGTCATTTTAAGAATACTTAATCTTCTGATCCCTGAACATGGGATGTCTGTCCTTATATTTAGGTCAAATTTCTTTCAATAGTATTGTTTAGTTTTCATAATATAAGTTTTGCAGTTCTTTTGTTAAAATATTCTTAAGTATTTTAGTCTTTTTAATGCTATTGTAAATGGAATTGTTTTCTTAATTTCATTTTCAAGTCACTTATTATCTGTGTTTAGAAATATGGTTTAAAAATATATATTGATTGTAGGATTGTGTATCCTACAACCTTGCCAACTTGTTTGTTAGATTAATGTTTCAGTAAACTTTGTAGGATTACCAGTCAGGGTGCTTTTTATTTTTCTCACCTAATTGCCTTGGCTAGAACCTCTAGTGCAATGTTGATTAGATGTGAAAAGAGAGGTGTTGTTTCTACTCTTAGGGGAAACATTCCTTTCACCATTAAGTCTGATGTTAGCTGTGGGTTTTTCATAGATGCTTTTTATCAGATTGAGGGAGTTCCTGTTTATTCGTAATTTGTTGACTATTTTTGTCATGAAGCGTGTTAAATATTATCAAATGCTTTTTCTGCATCTTTATTTATTATAGATGTATTCATATTTCTATTTATTTTTGAGTTAATTTCAGTTTGCATCTTTTAGGAATTTGTCCATTTACTTTATATTAACTAGTTTGTTGGCATGAAGTTCATATATATATATATTTTTTAATTTCTGTAGATTGGTAGTATGACCTGATTTTGTTCCCAATTTTGGTAATTAGAGTCTTTTCTTTTTTTTAATCTTTTGGTCAGTTGAGCTTAAGCTTTTTCAATTTTCTTGATCTTTTCAAAGAACCAATTTATGGTTTTGTTCACTATTTTTCTATTTTCTATTTCATTAGTTTCTACTCTAATCTTTATCAGTTATTCTCTTCCATTTGCTTTTAGTTTGCTCTTTTACTTACAGTATCTTATTTTTTTTAAGTTTATTTATTTATTTTGAGAGAGAGAGAACACATGTGTGTTCACAAGTTGGAGAGGGACAGAGATAGGGAGAGACAGAATCCTAAGCAGGCTCTCCCCTCAGGGCTCGAACTCACAAACTGCGAGATCATGACCTGAGCCAAGATCAAGAGTTGGACCCTTAACCAACTGAGCCACTCAGGTAGCCCTGTTTCCAGTATCTTAAGGTGGAACGTTATTTTATGATTTGAATTATTTTTTAAATACAGACATCTGCAACTATAAATTTTCCTCTAAGTGCTGTTTTAGCTATATTAATTTATTTCAAAATATGTTATTTTTCTTGTGATTTTTTTCTGGACCCATTAGTTATTTAGGAGTGTGTTTTTTAATTTCCAAGTACTTGTGAATTTCCCAAATTCTGTTATTGATTTTTTTTAATGTTTATTTTTGAGAGAGAGTGCGTGTGCACACACTTGCAAGCTGGGGGTGGAGGAGCAGAGGGAGGGGGACAGGATCTGAAGGGGGCTCTGTGCTGACAGTGGAGAACCCAATATGGGACTTGAACTCACGAACTGTGAGATTATGACCTAACCTAAGTTGGACACTTGACCAGTTAACTGAGCCACCCAGGTGCTCCTCTGTTATTGTTTCTAATTTTACTCCATTGTGATTAGAGAACATACTTTATGTAATTCCATTCTTTTTAAATGTATTGGGGTTGTATTATGGCCCCAAATAATAGTCTGTCCTGATATATTTCATTACATTTAAGAATAATATGTATTCTGATGTTGCTGGGTGGAATGTTTTATAGATTTTGTTAGATCTACTTGGTGTATAATGTTGCTTAAGTTCTCTATCTCCTTGCTGATTTTCTACTCTATTATTTTTTTAAATATATATTTTTTTATTTTAGAGAGTGAGTTGGGGGTAAAAGGGCAGACAGAGAGGGGGAAGGGAGAAGGAGATCCATGCTAAGCATGGAATCTGATGTGGGTCTCAATCCCACAATCCTGGGATCATAGTGGAGCCGACATCAAGAGTTGGATGCTCAACCAACTGTGCTATCTGGGCACCCCTACTCATCCATCATTGTTCTTTATTTGAAAAAAATTTTTTTCATGTTTATTTATTTATTTTGAGAAAGAGAGAGAGAGAGAGAGAGAGCATGCACACAAGCAGGGGAGGGGCAAAGAGAGAGGGAGAGACAGAATCCCCAGCAGACTCCATGCTGCTGGTACAGAGCCTAACTCAGGGCTTGAACTCATGAACTGTAAGATCATGACCTGGGCTGAGGCAAATGTTTAACATACTGAGCCACTTAGGTGCCCTATGTAAATATTTTCTAATGTCACATTTAATTTCTTTAATTTTTTTTTCACAATTAAAAAATTTTTCCAGGTGCCTGGGCAGCTCAGTCGGTTAGGCATCCAACTCTTGATTTTTAGCTCAGGTCATGATCTCTTGGTTGTGAGATCAGAGTCCGCATCAGACTTCTTGTTGGGCATGTGGCTTGCTTAAGATTCATTCTCTCTCTCTCTCTCTCCCTCTCTCCCTCTCTCCCTCCCTCCCTCCCTCCCTCCCCCCCTCTCCCCCTCTCTCCCTCTTTCCCTCTCTCCCCCTCTCCCTCTCTCCCCTCTCCCACTCCCCCTCCCTCCCTCTCCCCCTCTCCCTCCACCTTTCCACAGCTTGTGTGCACATGCACTCTCTCTCTCAAACATTTTTTTTCTTAGTGGTTGCTCTAGGGCTTACTGTATACTTCTTGCCTTATCAGATCTACTTCTGATTTAGATTAATATAATTTTAGTGAAAAATAGATGCATTACTCCTATATAGCTCTATCTCTTCTTCCTTTTTATACTATTATACTATATTATATTATACTATAACTGTTATATATATTACATTTATGTATGTTATAAACTTAGAAAGTTATTTTTTGTTTTTAATATTTTTTAAATGTTTTATTTATTTTTGATACAGAGAGAGACAGAGCATGAGAGGGGGAGGGGCAGAGAGAAGGAGACACAGAACAGGAAGCAGGCTCCAGGCTCTGAGCAGGCTGTCAGCACAGAGCCTGACGCGGGGCTCGAACCCACGAGCGTGAGATCTGACCTGAGCCGAAGTCAGAGGCTTAACCGACTGAGCCACCCAGGCGCCCCAGAAATAGTTATTTTTTTGTAATGTTTGTGTTAAAGAGACTGAGAAAGGCAAGCCAAGTATAACTTTATACAGTTTGTCATATTAACTCTTTTATTTACCATTTCTCAATTCTTTGTATTTGTTTCTTTGGATTGGAGTTACCATCTGGTGTCATTTGCTTACTACTCCAGTGCAATGTTGCTCCTATTTCTTTGTATTGTTAATATTGAATATATTACATTTCTATATTTTATAGTCTCAACAATACAATTTAAAAATTTTATGTGATTGCTTTTTCTTTTCTGTTTTTCTTTTTTTAAATTGCATTTCCTTTTTAAAATAGTTAACAGGAGAAAGTAAAAGAAATGGTGTCTTTCTATTTTTGAAAATTACATAATTACATTTATGGGAGCTTGTGTACGTGTGTGTGCGTGCGCATGCGTGCGTTTGTCTTTGAATTACCTTCTGGGTCACTTGCTTTCAGCTTGAACTTTAATAAGTTCAAGTTAAGTCTGATTGCAGTAGATTCTGTTTTTGTTTTCTGAGTATTTTTACTTTACTTTCAGTTTTGATAGGCAGTTTTATGGAATTCTTGGTTGGTAGTTTTTTCCTTTTAGCAATTTGAATATAACATCCCTCTGCCTTCTGGTCTCCGTTGTGTCTGATAAGAAACATTGATTAACATTTGTTAATCTTATTAGCATTCCCTTGTACTTGACCATGATATATGTTTTTTCTTGCTGCTGTCATCGTCATCTCTTTGTCTTTTACCATTTTTATTATGAAATGTCTTTGTATTCATCTTACTTGGATTTGTTGACTTTCTTGGATATACAGATTGTTTTTTTTTATCAGATTGGGAATGTTTCCAGGCATTATTTCTTCAAGTATTTTTTCTTCTTTCTCACCGACCCTCCTTCTGATTCCCCTGTTACATATACATTGGTTTGCTTAATGGTGTTCCACATTTCTTTGAAGCTCTGATTATTTTTCTTTATTGTCTCTTTTCTCTGGATTTAGATTACATGCTTTTTTTCAAAATATCTTCAGGTTTGCTTTTTCTCCTGCCAGTTCAGATCTATTGTTGAGCCCTTCTAATGAATTTTTCATTTTGTTTTTGGTACTTTTTTTTTTTTAAAGTAAGTTCTATACTCAGTGTGGGTCTTGAACTCACAACTTCATAATCAAGAGTTGCATGCTCTACTGGCCGAGTCAGTCAGGTGCCCTTATAGCATTTTTTAACTCTAGAATTTCCATTTGATTCTTTTTTGCAGTTTGTATGTCCTAATAGATATTTTATATTTGATGAGACATGGTCATCATAGCTTCCTGTACTTTAAAAATGTTTTCTTTTAGGGGCGCCTGGGTGGCTCAGTCAGTTAAGCGTCTGACTTCGCCTCAGGTCATGATCTTGTGGTCCATGGGTTCGAGCTCTGCATCTGGCTCTGTGCTGACACCTCAGACCCTGGAGCCTGCTTCAGATTTTGTGTCTCCCTCTCCCTCTCCCCTTCCCCTCCTCACACTCTTTCTCTCAAAAATAAACGTTAAAAGATGTTTTATTTTTTAAACATTTATAATGGCTGTTTTGAGGTTTTCAAAGCCCATGTTTGAGTTAATTCTGACCGCAGGAGGATTCTCCTTAACTGTCTCTTTTCTTTTTTTTCTCATGTGAACCACTAGCTTATGGTTTGTCTTTTTATTTTAATTAGGAGGAACCACCAGCCTCATTATTTGCTGCTTACCACCAAGTTCTCCATTATTTTTGAGAAGAGTGACCCTCTAGCCTCCATTCAGGATTGATAAAGTTTTGCATGTAATTTTGAAGGCTCATTTTCTTCTTCAAAGAGTACTGTTTTAGGTGATGTAGGAGAGGTAGAAAGAAATTGTGATGTCAACAGAACAAGGAGGTAGTAAGCACTGGACTTGAGTGAGAATAGAGAAGGGTTCAGTTCTGCTGACTGGCTTTTGGAAAGCCCTGAGCAGTAGAATCTAATTATGCCAGGAAGGTGTGGGATATACCATACCCAAGAGTTCACAGTGTCTCTTCTAAGTCAGAAGTAGGCAAGCGGTGGCCTGTGGGCCAAATCTAGCCTGTGACCAGTATATACAGCCTAGGAATGAAGAGTGGTGTTTACAGTTTTGAAGGAATGCTTAAAGAAAAAAACTCTATATAGTCTGCAAAGTTGAAAGTATTATTAAATATTTACTATAAGTTTACCAACCCTTGCCATAAGCAACTGAACAGAGACTCCTTTGAGCAGAGAAATGACATGATCAAAGTTAGGGACTTATAATAATGAGTGTGCCAGCAATAGTCTTCATCTAAACCAGTCTTCTTCATACACTGGCTGTAGAGATGAGCAAGGAGGCTACTGCTAGTTGAAGCCTGAGGGTACTGCTTCTCCTTTAGGCAAGTAGCATTGAGAAGAAAAGCCTAGAATAAGATTTGCAGTGGGGGCCATTGCAAACCTGAAGAAACAAGGTGTTAGATAAGGGCAGGGAAAAGCCTGAGAGCATAGGTTTTCCTTGGAAAGTTATAAAGATGATTTTTCCCAAAGTTACAGATTGTATGGATACCAGTAGATGGGAATAGAGTGATGCTGTTACTCACTGTGACCATTTAATGGTGTTAGTAGGTGTTACTGTAAAAAGTATCCAATGATCAGATAAGTCTAGGAAATACTGGATAAAGCAGCATTCAACAGATTGCATTATTGCTTGACTTCTTGTGCATTTATCTGAAAATGTGTCTAAGAGGGTGTTAGTATCTCTGTATTCCAAATTAATTTAACTCTGGAATGTTTTTGTTTTCTGAACCCAATGAACATCTATTGTTGTGAAAGTGCTGTTTGGATAACGCTCATCAAGAGATGTCTTGAGGCAGAAAGAAGGGGTGTGGAAACTTAAATTCCATAGCTTTAGCTTTTCAGTAAATTAGGAGAGGTTGTAGAAAGTGGAAATTGAAATTTCAGTTTGAAGGAGTCTGATGGGTAATAATGAGTTGAATAAAGAGAGTTGCTTTTATTAAAAATAAAACTACCTTATGGTCCAGCAATTGCTCTATTAGGTATTTACACATAGGATGCAGAAATACTAATTTGAAAGGGATATGTGCACCCCAGTGATTATAGTAGCATTATCAACAGTAGCCCAGTGGAAAGAGCCCAAATTCCATCGACTCCAAATGCCCATCGACTGACTGATGAATGGATAAAGAAGATGTAATGTGTATATATATATATATGTATGTACACACACACACACACACACTCACACACACACATATATATGATGCAGTATTAGCCATAAAAAAATGAAATCTTGCCTTTGCAATGACATGGATGGAGCTAGAGAGTGTTATGCTAAGCAAAATAAGTCAGAGAAAGACAAATAGCATACGATTTTACTCTTTGTGGAATTTGAGAAACAAAACAAACAAATATGGGAAAAAAAGAGAAGCAAACCAAGAAACAGATTCCCGGATATAGAGAACAAACTGATGGTTGGTTACCAGACGGGAGGTGGGTAGGGAGATGAGTTAAAATCGGTGCTGAGGATTAAGGAAGGCACTTGTGAGAACACTAGGTATTGTATGTAAATGTTAAATCACTAAGTTCTATACCTGAAACTAAAAAAAAAAAAAAAAAATGCTTTTGGCTGGATAGACCCATTTGAAGTTAGCAAGTAAACATTTCTAATATAATACAGTGGGTTTCTACTCCTAAAACTGGGTTCCAGAGGGATTGGAAAGTTGTTATTCAAGAATTTCTGTGTCAGGAAATTAGGGTCACTAGGAAATCTTTAATGTTAAGGAGGCTACAGTTTTAGTGCACTTGAGTAGAGCTGAAGGACTGTATTGCCTTGGAATTACATTCCTCTTATTTCCTGTAACTTGGTGGTTAGATCTAGAGATTTGATCGGATGCATTTGTGATACCTTTGGCAAGAATACTTCATAGGTTGTGGTTTGTATTTCTACCAGGAGGCACAGAATGTCTGGTAGTCTCTCATCTTATAATGTTACTGCTGTTGGTAATGATTATTCTGGCATTCCTTTTTCATTTATTAGCTGAAATATTTCTATGAAATGTCTTTTCATCATTATTGGGTTACTCTGAGGAACAGTTTGAGTATTTCCTTTTATTTTCTGTGATTCAAGATAGTTTGTTTCCTAACATTCTCCAAAGATGACCAGTGAGGTGTTTTGCTTCTTACATATTATTATGAACTTATAGATTCAAATTTGTTGATGTGTTTCAGTGTATTTCAGGTATACAAAGTTGTTTAAACTTGGGCCAGTGGGAGCGTACATGCCCACCTCAAGCAGTGCTTAGTAGTTTTCTTGCTGTCTGGTATGACTAGACTTCCAGGTACATCTTGTACATTTCCTGCCCTACCTGGGAAATGGTATTCACGACTACAAACACAAGGGATAGTTAATGAGTTGGTCATTAATTCCACAAGAGAGCCAAGATATACATCTTGTATCATTTTAAGATTTATTTATCATTAGTACACACAGATATTTTCCAGTTCAAATTCAGGACTGCATTATTTTCACTTAACCTAATCTGAATCTGCCATACCAGAAATCCTGGTTCTCATTATAATTATTCACTTACATTATCCCATTAATATGTACATACAGTCTCAGAGTAATTATGCCAACAGTATCACTAACATATGATTACTATTAACAGTTTAAGATTTTTTTAGTAGCTGTTTTTATCTCCAGGGTATATCCATATGCTAGGAATATATATAGCCAAAACATAGATCATAAATTTTAAAGTTGTTTACAATAATTTGTTTGATTCATTTATTTCATTTTATTTTAACTTTTAGGGATTGCTTTAAATTTTTTTGTAAATATATAAAACGTACATAATTCTGAAGTCTAATTTATGAAACAAGGTGTATTCAGAGAAGTCTAGCTTCCATCCCTCTCCCCTCTATCCTCATTTTCTCTCTCTGCCCCCCCACCCCCAGTGTTTAGTTCATTCTTTCATTTTAAAAAGTAAGCAGGGGCCTGGGTGGCTCACTCTGTTAAGTGTCTGACTTTGTTCAGCTCAGGTCATGATCTCACCTGGGTTTGAGTCCTGTGTCAGGCTCTGTGCTGACAGCTCAGAGCTCAGAGCTGGGACCCTGCTTCGGATTGTGTGTGTGTCTCTCTCTCTGCCCCTTCCCTGCTTGTGCTCTGTCTCTGTCTCAAAAATAAACATTTAAAATGAAACAAAATAAAATGTAAGCAGAGAGGTATATTCATTCCTTCTTCACCTTTTTCTTTCTTCATGTTTTTTATTGAGCTTTTATATTTTTATTTATTTTTTTAAAAAAGTTTATTGTCAAATTGGTTTCCACACAACACCCAAGCTCTTCCCCACAAGTCCCCTCCTCCATTATCACCACCTTCCTTCCCCCTCCCCCTTCCCCTTCAACCCTTGGTTTGTTTTCAGTATTCAGTAGTCTCTCAGGTTTTGCGTCCCTCTCTCTCCTCAACTCTCTTTCCCACTTCCCCTCCCCATGGTCCTCCATTAGGTTTCTTCTGTTAGACCTATGAGTGCAAACATATGGTATCTGTCCTTCTCCGCCTGACTTATTTTGCTTAGCATGACACCCTCAAGGTCCATCCACTTTGCTACAAATGACCATATTTCATTCTTTCTCTTTGCCATGTATTACTCCATTGTGTATATATATATATACACACCACATCTTCTTGATCCATTCATCCGGTGATGGACATTTAGGCTCTTTCCATGTTTTGGCTATTGTAGAAAGTGCTGCTATGAACATTGGGGTACATGTGCCCCTATGCATCAGCACTTCTGTATCCCTTGGATAAATCCCTAGCAGTGCTATTGCTGGGTCATAGGGGAGTTCTATGGATAGTTTTTTGAGGAGTGTCCACACTGTTTTCCAGAGCGGCTGCACCAGTTTACATTCCACCAACAGTGTAGGAGGGTGTCTGTTTCTCCACATCCTCGCCAGCATCTATAGTCTCTTGATTTGTTCATTTTAGCCACTCTGACTGGCGTTTCCTCATGTTTTTAAACAGTAGCATATTGTACATATTTTTTCCCATCTTACCTTCTTCACATTATAATATATCCATCCTGTAGATCACTCCATAGTAGTATATAGAAGAATTCTGCATCATCAGCCCCCAGAATTGATTGTGTTTTAATGTAAAGGGATAATTTTAGTTTTATTACTTTTAAAACCCCAGGGTTTCTTTGTATTCTTCCCATCCAAGTACTGACCAGGCCCGATCCTGCTTAGCTTCCGAGATCAGACGAGATCGGGGCGTTCAGGGTAGTATGGCCGTAGACTCTTTGTATTCTTAATGGCTTTGCAAGTAATAGTAAACATTTGTTAAAATGAAACTTTATTATTAAAATATCTCAAGAAGAGCTTTTCAAGCTTTGTTTACATTTTCTTATGGCTCATTGATTTATGATAATTATTTTTCCATAGTAATTTTTTAAAAATTAAAAAATTTTAACACAGTGTATTTATTAGTTGCAGGTGTACAATATAGTGATTCAGCACTTCCATGCAACACTCCGTGTTCATCACAAGTGCACTCCTTAATCCCCATTGTCATGTCCCACCCTGCCCAGCGGGGTGGTAAATCGGGTCTGTTCCTGAGGGAGGGAGAGAGAATAGGGCAGGAGGAGCACAGAGAGTGAGGCAAGACAAACGTTTGTGATCAAGCCCAGTTTATTGAGAAAATATCCACACCTTTATAGGGTTTGGGGCGGGAAACTTGACCTGGGTTGGTTGCTAGGAAACAGGGTCAAATGATTATTAGAAAACGGGAAAACCGGCACTGAAACTTCAAACACAGCATCTAAAGGAGAGCCCAGACTTGTGTCTGCGACGCTGGGCAGGGGTATGATTAACACTGCATAAGCCCGAATGCGGTTGATCTTTTGTTCAATTTGGCTTCTCCTGTCTGCCTGTCTCCAGTCCCTGGATCAGGAAATGCACTCCCCTGGCTTCTAGATGGTTAATCTTGTTTTTCTGGTCACACCCCTCAGGGAGCAATACTT
>NC_043709.1:76286735-76291730 GCF_006229205.1 Suricata suricatta
GCATAAGCCCGAATGCGGTTGATCTTTTGTTCAATTTGGCTTCTCCTGTCTGCCTGTCTCCAGTCCCTGGATCAGGAAATGCACTCCCCTGGCTTCTAGATGGTTAATCTTGTTTTTCTGGTCACACCCCTCAGGGAGCAATACTTCCTTGCCTGAGGCGGCCGAACTTGGCAGAATCTTTGCAGCTTCCCACAGGTCCTCCTTTCTTTAATTATTTCAAGAAAGGCTTCTTCCAGAATATGATAGTGTAGGCAAGGAAAGGACTGTGCCTGTCTTAGGTTGGAGGCTTGCTGATCATTCTTACCCGTCATGGGCACACCCAGAAGCCTATGTCTGAGTAGCCTGTCTTAGGTTGATAGGATGGTAAGGCCTCTCTTACCTGTCATTGGCTAGCCAGCCCGTGCCTCTTGCCAGAATATAGCTCTTTTATTGGCCTCCTCATCAGCCATCTCGAGCTTATGATAATTGACCTGGGTAGACTGCGCCTATTTGCTGCCTTAGGAGAGCCATGACCTTATTGAATAGAACAGGGCCCAATGGCACCAAGATCAATAAAACCGCAATAGGTCTTAACAACAGGAAGAGATAGGGTAAAAGTCCATGAAATCCACAAAGAAAGGAGTGTCGATGTGTTCCTTCCTCCTCTTCTCCAGGTTCCTTTGAAGCTTCTTTTCCCAACATGGACCTAAAGAAAAGACAAAGATTTCTCTCAAGGAGATTTTTTCTCCCTGGAGGGCTGAGTATTTTGATCAATTTGCTTTACTAGTCTCTCCGGCAACCATCTGGCTGCATCTATTTTTTGTGAGTAGACGCAAACTGATCCTCGTCCCCAGATTAAGACTGGGTCTGGACCATGCCATTTATTTTCCAAGGGGTCCTTCCAAAGCACGGTAGCAAGTTTTTTGTGTCTCATTTTGCCAGAGACGTTCAGCAGCTGAGCGTCCTTCTTTATCCAAAGTTAAAAAATTTAAAATAAAGAGTGCATGGTGTAAAAGATTCCTGGGAGATCCCTTGGCGGGGTACCAGTCCTCCCTTTTTATTTTGTCAAGGGTACTTTTTAAGGATAGGTGTGCCCGTTCTACTATACCTTGTCCTGTGGATTATAAGGAATCCCAGTGATGTGTTTAATGTGTAACTGTTGACAGAATTTAGAGAACATGGTCCCAGTATATCCGGGTCCACTGTCAGTTTTTATTTGTTTTTGGATTCCTAACACTGATATGGCGGAAAGCATGCGTGCTACGACGTGCTTTCCTGCTTCTCCAGTTTGTAAAGTAGCATATAGGAAGCCGCTGTAGGTATCAATATTCGCATGAACATACTTTAGATTTCCAAACTCTAAAATGTGTGTTACGTCCATTTGCCAGTGGCATTGGGCACTAGTCCTCGAGGATTTAATCCCAAATGAGGAACAGGTAGATGCACCACACAAGAAGGACACTGTTTTATTATTTGTCGTGCCTGTTTACGAGTGACCTTAAATTGTAGCCTCAGAGCTTTAGAGCCTAGATGATGAATTTTAGAGAGGGGCCCAGGCAATTTAGAATGAGTTAAACCTGAAATTCCTGTCTTGTAGACAGGCACTGTCGCAGTTTCAGTTGCTGAAAAGAGCCCAACCACATACTTGTGTCTGAAAACAGATTAAACCTCTCTGGAGTTTTTTGAAATAGTCTAATAACAACAACAAGTTCAGCTCTCTGTGCTGAAGTTTTCCTAGTTAGAAAAGAAATAATTTTAGGTTTAGATGGGTTTTTCTGAATAATTACAGAAGCCAAGCCATTAGAGGACCCATCAGTAAATGCTAAAAGGGCATCCTCTAAAGGCTTAGTTTTTGTTTTTGTGGGGAAGATAAAATAATTTAATTTGCCAAATTGCAACATAGGGTCTTTAGGTGTAGTAAAGCCAAGATTGCCTGTATACCCAATCATAGCAACCTGAAAATCAGTAAATCCCTGCATTAATTTGTCAATCAAATTTAGAATATGGAAGAACAATTTTTGCTGGCTCTTAAGCAAACAATTCTTTGTTTCTTATTCTCCCCTTAATAATTATTTGAGCTACTAAGGATGGATATTCGGCCAAAACCTTCTTAGGAGTAGCTGATAAATAGAGCCATTCTAATATTTCTTCTTGCCATAGGCAAGCAGTGGGAGAATGTTCAGTTGGCAAAATTATTAAAGACCAAGGTTTATTGTAATTAATCCTTGTAAGTATGGCCCCTCGAAAGCCTCATTAACTTTAGATAAGGATTCCAGGGCCAAAGGAGTTAACTCTCATTTGCGATTTGGATGGAAGTCTTTATGCAAGATCTCAAACAGAGGAAGACAGCTTTAAAAGAGACCGAATCCAATTAATATCTCCCAATAGTTTTTGAAAATCATTTAAAGTATATAAATGCTCTGTCTTTAATTGTAAAGGCTGTTAAGTTACAGTTTAAATTTAGTGACACTTATATTTATTACTAAAGGTGTTAAGTAATGATCTTATACCAAAACATTAAGACTTTAGGAACTGCACGTATATTTGAGCAGTTGCACCATTTACCCATGCAGTATAACCTAAGGTGTATCATTGTATAACAGTGCTTTTTAAAGTAACTTGGCATCCTCAATGAAAGGGCCTAATTGGTTAAAAGACTTCTCTATCATTAGAATACTTGGAAATTTGTTAAAGACCTTAGGAAGTTACAAAGCATATCCTAAGTAGAATTATAAATTGTTAAAATCTGAAAACTCTTATTTACTAAACCAAAGTGGCAATAAAAGATCTTATTTGCCTTTGGGATCCTTTAGCAAAACCTAACTCCTTTTTTAACCTCAGAGAATTTTAAGCAATCAAAGACCTGATAAAGATAAGACCTAAAGCTTTTGTCCTCTTAACAAAAGAGAAACCCTTCATTTACATAGTCTTAATGAGCAGACCAAAAGGTCCAGAAAAACTTGTCTTTTGAAAGAGAGAAAAGCCGAATTTTAATCTTATACTGATATGCCTTTAATATTCCATACATCTTAACCTCACACATAAAATTCTTTTTAATGATTTCCTTTCCCCTAAACTTTGTCCTAAAGCCATTTGTTTTTAAACAACCAATCTCATTTAGGACAAAATTACTTTCTTTTACCCTTAACAAAAAATTTACTTTTATTTTTAAATTTTTCTTACGTATTCCCAATTTTTTGCACATAGGGTTGGTTTTCTTATTTTCCCATCAGTCCATATTACACTTAGCAGACTATTAACTCTTAGAAATCTTAGTCTCCCATTGAGGTCTTAGTAAACAAAACTTTTCTTAGATGGTAAACTTCTGAATCAATTAAGTACAAAGTAGCTTTTTAACAGTTTTAAATATCCCCAGTTGTTTTGCCACAAGTCAAAAGCCCAAGCATCTATAGGCCTCATCCTATATCAATATATTAATCACTAGTTGTGGCTTGTGCTTTAATTTTGATCTTGTCAGACAGCCAATGAAGTTAATCTCAATTTATTATCAAGTAAAACCTTAACGTTTTAACTTACTAAGAACCTTTAAAACTATTTTAACAATTACTCATGAAAACTATAGAACAGACCAAATTAACCATCCTTTTAACATACACTTGTTAGATATTGGAGCAGAGATCATAAGAGCCTATTTGACTTTTGGCAGATTTAGATAGAACATAAATTTCTGTTTTTATCTCAAACCAACAAACTTAAACACTGAATAAGTTTTGCTTGAGCCCAGGTAAGACATTGTGTTCCCCATAGTTGATTTTAACCTTGAAATTTGGTGCAAACAAACCCCTGATTTCTGTGGTCTTTTGTTTCTTATCACCTAAGGCAGAGGGAGACGCTGGTGTGATGCAAATTGGCCTCTCCCCACCCAGCGGTTGCAACCTGACGACCCTCTGGTTGCCCTGGGCAACGGGGCGGTTTTAAAATTTTAGCTGTTTTAAACTTTTAGCTGTTAACCTGGGAAAATAAATAGATCTCTTTCTTTAGACTCTTTATGGCTCAAAACTTGATTTACATACTTCACGCTAACTCTGCCTATCTCTATGGGAGGGCGTTTGCAGCAACCCAAAACAAGTATAACAGACTCTGTATTGCCCATCCCTTATTTCTTATAATACAGTGACGCAAAGACAAACAAAGGGTAGGGAGCCTCCTCTAATGAGGAGACCAATCATTCACTCACACACACACACACCAGAGGCTATAACATTCCCTCCCACAAAGGTTTTACAAACAAGACTGAGACACTAGAGAAACACTTAGATACTTTTTTAACCTACTCGCTGTGCCCTGAGGGTCTCTATTTAGGCTATTTATTTACTTCCTGCCCTAAAA
The DNA here is from genome assembly GCF_006229205.1 of Suricata suricatta. NCBI lineage: Eukaryota > Metazoa > Chordata > Mammalia > Carnivora > Herpestidae > Suricata > Suricata suricatta. Next base: position 76,291,065 of record NC_043709.1, read on the forward strand.
TCACCGATCACTTACCTCAGCCGTGGACTGCGTGGCAGGCTCCCATGTCGCCAGCTGCTTTGTCCCCAGCCGTGGGCCTCGTGAAAATCCACGAGGCTGGCTGCGTTAAACCCCAGCCGTGGACTACACAGGAATTTTCTGCATAGCCGACTCCTATTACCGATTGGTGTTCTTCACCGGGTCCCTCTTACTCAGGCCCCACATTGGGCGCCACTTGTCATGTCCCACCCTGGCCGGTGGGGCGGTAAATCAGTCCGTTCCTGAGGGAGGGAGAATAGGGCAGGAGGGAGCACAGAGAGCGAGGCAAGACAAACGTTTCTGATCAAGCCCAGTTTATTGAGAAAAATATCCACACCTTTATAGGGTTTGGGGCGGGAAACTTGACCTGGGTTGGTTGCTAGGAAACAGGGTCAAATGATTATTAGAAAGAGGGGAAACCGAAACTGAAACTTCAAACACAGCATCTAAAGGAGAGCCCAGACTTGCGTCTGCGACGCTGGGCAGGAGTATGATTAACACAGCATAAGCCCGAATGCGGTTGATCTTTTGTTCAATTTGGCTTCTCCTGTCTGCCTGTCTCCAGTCCCTGGATCAGGAAATGCACTCCCCTGGCTTCTAGATGGTTAATCTTGTTTTTCTGGTCACACCCCTCAGGGAGCAATACTT
>NC_043709.1:76291830-76349329 GCF_006229205.1 Suricata suricatta
GCATAAGCCCGAATGCGGTTGATCTTTTGTTCAATTTGGCTTCTCCTGTCTGCCTGTCTCCAGTCCCTGGATCAGGAAATGCACTCCCCTGGCTTCTAGATGGTTAATCTTGTTTTTCTGGTCACACCCCTCAGGGAGCAATACTTTCTTGCCTGAGGCGGCCAAACTTGGCAGAATTTTTGCAACTTCCCACACCCCATCACCTGTTTAACCCATCCCCTCCCCCGTCTGGTAACCATCAGTTTGTTCTCTATATTTGGGTCTGTTCTTGGTTTGCCTCTCTCCCTTTTTCCTTTGCTTATTTGTTTTATTTCTTAAATTCCACATATAAGTGAAATCATATGGTATGTCTTTCTCCTAGTGACTTATTTTGCTGAGCATTACACTCTCTAGTTCCATCCATGTCATTACAAATGGCAAGATTTCATTCTTTTTTTATGGCTGAATAATATTCTAGTGCGCACGTGCACCCCCCCCCCCACATCTTCTTTATCCATTCATCAATTGGTAGACACTTAGGCTGCTTCTGTAATTTGGCTGTTGTAAATAATGGTGCTATAAACAGGGGTGCATGTATTTTTTGAATTAGTGTTTTTGTGTTTTTTGGGTAAATACCCAGTAGTGTGATTACTAGATCATAGGGTAATTTTATTTTTAACTTTTTGGGGAACCTTCATGCTGTTTTCCACAAGTGGCTGCACTAGTTTGGATTCCCCACCAACACTGCAAGAGGGTTCCCCTTTCTCCCATAGTAATAATTTTTAATGTAGCCTATATTCTACGTGTGTTGTGCTATCTGAATGCTCTGTGTCAGAATTTGAGAAGAAATCAGTAGGGTTAACCAAATATCAAACTAGTCATCTCTTTATAAAATCTTAATCTTTTTTTTTTAATGTTTATTTATTTTAAGAGCGAGAGCATGAGCAAGGGAGGGGCAGATAGAGAGGGAGAGAGAATCCCAAGCAGGCTTCACACTCACAGGAGAACCAAACATGGGGCTTGATCTCAGGATAGTGAGATCATTACCTGAACCCAAATCAGGAGTCGTACACTTAACCTACTCAGGCACCCAGGTATCCCTAAAATCTCAATCTTAAAAGTACCATGTATAGTTATGTGTTTTAATTTTATGTATCCTCCTAAATAAGGCTAGTTAGTATTCTGCTGCTCCTAGTATATTTTATAGCTTGGACTACGAAAAAAAATGTTAAATTTAACTCTTTAGTTTCTGCATGAAACTTTGTTTGATAGACTATTATTTAGAGCAGTTATAGGTTCACAGCAAAATTGAGCTGCTGATACAGAGATGTCCCATACACCCCTTCCCCACACATGCGTAGTGTCCTCCATTATCGCCATCTGCACTAGGGTGGCACATGGGTTACGGTCGATGTGCCTACACTGAGAATGCCCACAGTTTACACTAGGGTTCATTCTTGGTACATTTCATGGGTTTGGACAGATGTATAATGATGCATAGCCACCATTCTAGTAACATGCAGAGTGTCTTCACTGTCCTCAAACCCTTCTGTGCTCTGCATAGTCCTCCGTTCCTCCCTGAAACCTTGAGTCTTTAAAGTTTAATTTTAAAATGAGCTTATATTAACACCTCAGAATTTTCTTTTACACAAATCATTTCAGCCCATCCTGTTTGGTGAAAATAACTGTTAGGAAATACTTCTTTAAAATTTTTTTAATTTTATTTTTTTGAGAGAGAGTGAGTGAGAGCGAGCTTGTGAGTGGTGGGGGGGAGGGCAGAGGATCTGAAGTGGGCTCCACGCTAATAGCAGCGAGCCTGATGCAGGGCTTAAACTCACGAACCAAACAGTGAGATCATGATCTGAGCAAAAGGCAGGTGCCTAACCTCCTGAGCCACCCAGGCACCCCTATCAGGAAATACTTCTATGAGTGCCTGGGTGGCTCAGTCGGTTAAGCATCTGACTTTGGTTCAGGTCATAATCTTGTGGTTCATGGGTTCAAGCCCCACATCGGACTCTGTGCTGATAGCTCAGAGCCTGGAGCCTCCTTCAGATTCTGTGTCTCCCTCTCTTTCTGCTTTTCCTCCACTCACATTCTTTCCCTCTCTCAAGAATAAATAAAAACATTTAAAAAATTAAAAAAAGAAAGGAAATACTTCTAATGAAAGTAGTTTGTCAATATGGTAGAATTGGAGTCCAATGCCTTCACTTTTGAATGCAAAGCCCACCATTTTTCCTTCAATCTTATACTAACAGGAATTTTTATTTTTATTTATTGAGATAATATAACATAATGATTTGATTTTACATATGTTGTAAAATGATCACAATAAGTCTAGTTAACATCCAGCACCATACATAGTTGCAAATTGTTTTTCCTTGTGATAAGAACTTAGCAACTTTCAAATATGTAATACAGCACTATTGTTTTTTGTTTTTGAGAGAGAGAGAGGGAGCAAATGAGCTAGGGGCAGAGAGAGAGAATTCCACAAGGGGCAGAGAGTGAGAGAGAGAAGCAGGGCCCAACCAAAGCGGGGCTCAAACTCACGAACTGTGAGATCATGACCTGAGCCGAAGTCAGATGCTAACGGACTGAGCCACTCAGGTGCCGTGTAATACACCATTATAACTGTAGTCATCCTTACATCCTATGACTTAGGAATGTTCTTTCTCAAGAGAAACTCTGGTCATGTCATGCTTATTTTCAGTCCCATTCAATTTGATTTAACAAAGAAAAATTCCAACCTAATCATTTCCTCTTCAATGTGGAAGTGGCTGGGTCTATTTGGATTGTTGCTGCCATCATTTGAGTGTGGATTCTTGTGGGACAGTCTTCACTCTAATCTGGACACAAAAAGGAAGGAGACTTGTGGGACTCCTGGGTGGGTCCGTTGATTAAGTGTCTGACTCTTGGTTTCAGCTCAAGTCATGATCACAGTTTGTGAGATTGAGCCCCACATCAGGCTCTGCCCTGACAGCATGGAGGCTGCTTGTGAATCTCCTTCTCTCTTTGCCCTTCACTCAATCTGTCTCTCAAAATGCATGAATAAACATTTAAAAAGAGAAGGGAAGGAGGCTTCCACTCACTGCTCTAGGACCTCCTTTTGGCCTGGCCAATTTAATCTTTGGACTTTATGAGAATATAAATTTGTTTGATAATGATAAGAACAATGTAAGCAAAGGTTTAATTGTCATTAAGGGTATCTTATTTATTGAGAACACTCTCTACCAACATTCTGCTTTCTATAAAAGTCACCTGGTTTCTCTGTGTATGGTTGACTCTCTTTTTCATTTTTTTCTCTAGTGCATTCCTCTCTTCGTTCAGCTTGTTTTGGAGAGATTAACCCGAGGAGTGAAAACTAGTGAGCTCCGCACCATGTGTCTTCAGGTTGCCATTGCTGCCTTGTACTACAACCCTGATTTGCTGCTACACACGTTAGAACAAATGCAGCTGCCTCACAACCCTGGGCCGATAACTGTACAGTTTATAAATCAGTGGATGAATGATACAGATTGTTTTCTCGGGTATGTGTCTTTTGGATTTTACCCTACATTTCTCTGTCTGGAATGTTGACTTATAAAAATGTAAAATAGCCTATAGAGAGATCATTTTCATTTTTAAGAATTAATTTTAGTGTATTAACATAAATTTTAATTTTTAGAGAATTAAGACTGTGTTTTGGTAGTATAATTTAGTGGAAAGAATGAAGGCTCTGAAAATTAGGTATAGCCTGTCCCTACTTGTTTTTGACTTCTATAATAGTGTTAGATTTTTTTTAAACATTTATTTATTATTGAGAAACAGAGACAGAACATGAGCAGGGGAGGGGCAGAGAGGAGGAGAGACACAGAACCCAAAGCAGGCTCCAGGCTCTGAGCTGTCAGCACAGAGCCCAGTGTGGGGCCTGAACCCACGAACCACGAGATCATGACCTGAACTGAAGTTGGGCACTTAACCGACTGAGCCCCCCAGCTGCCCCCATGATAGCGTTACGTCTTTAGGCAACGAGAGTTAAGTGTCCATCAGGTTCCATGACTCTTAAGTGTCTTTAGGTAGAAACATTCTAAATGGGGTCAGGTTTCTAAGGAAAATGCCAGTTTGGTAAAGATGTACTGTCCCAGGATATTGAAGTCTGCAAATCTCAAGGGAGCTTGTTCTCAAATGTGAGGTCAGAAAGAAGGAATGTTCGTTGTAGCCTGGGTGCTGCCCTCGTGGGAGAGTTTGTCTTTATGTGAAGCACTCTTGTACTTCTCAAATTTAGGAAAAATGAGATGCCGAGTAGTAGGTACCTGCCCACCTCAGGTGACCCAACACCTACTGGTGACTGTTATGCTAGAATTTGAGCTAAATTGCCAATTAATTTGTTTAAAACATTAGATATAACTAGTGTTTTGTTTTTTAAGTTTTATAAGCTATCATTTAGAAAAATTTGCTGAGGGAAGAGAATTCCAGTAGGAGTAGCCAGGACACTGCCAAGTGACGGAGAGGTGATGGAGGTGTGACAGCATGGCAGAACATGGGGGAAGATACTTATAAGCTGCTATGCGTATTCTACTTTTTCTGCTTGTAGGAGACTGGAATTTGTCTTCAATTTAGATTTTTTTTTTTTTATAAAGGCTTGAAGGGAAGAACATACCTTAATGTGCTTAAAGTTACCTCTGACAAAGATTTAGGGAGCAGAGGCTTTGTCCCTCACAGTTCTACAGTTGGAATGCTTATCTCTTTATTAGCACCTAAAAGTCGTTTTCCAAAGATAGAAAGGCTATTGCTACTATTGCACAGGCTGGGCAGGCTTGGCTTGTGCTTCCTTGGACTCTTTAGAGTCCCACTTGATGATCCTCTTTCTTGCTGTGATCCTCCTGACACCTAGTGTGCACCCTCTTTGGAGTCATCCTCAGGTTTGGTGCCATTCTTGTTATAAGGTACTTCTTTGACTTTAGTTACTTAAAGCTGGTAATGCAGTGGGTTGGGACCGGCTGGGTAGTGTGGCGGGCATGTGGTGGTGACACAGCCTGGGAAGTGGTTGGTGGAGCCAGAGCTGGAGTTAGAGCTGGGGGAGTTCTCTTTCATCTGTGCCCCTGCTCCCAGTCTCCAGGGTGGCAGAGATTATGGCTTCTCTGACAGCACGTTCTCAGGCTTAGAAGATTCTGGCAGTGACAGTAGTGAAGATGACCTGGCTGAGGGAGAATATAGGATCAGTGACCACTAGGCAGCAGGTGCAGGCCGGGACCTCTTCCCCAAGGACAGAGGTGACGAGGGTTCAGGGCTGTGAACAGTGTGTGGGGCACAGCTCTGATGAGGATGACGTGTGGAATGTGGTGGGCAGGGTGCCCCCGGAGCAGTAGGAGGACTTCCCCTACGTAGACAGTGACCTGGATGGGAGGCACAAATACAAGCCCCTGCGTATCCGTGACAAGCTGGACCAGTTTTGGACAAAATGGATGACGCTGACTACCGGTGCACGGTGCAGGACTGGAAGACAGGGCACGACTTATGGCTGACTGATGAGCAGGTGGGCCTGGTACAGTGGCCGCAGAGGGGTCGGTTGGGGGACATTAGCTTCGATCTGTGTGAGCTGGCTGTGGACTTCTTCACTGGGGACCTCGTGGTCCACTCAGTAACCAGCCAACCTGCTGACAAGCACAGTTTCATCCATCCCTGGTGGAGAAGGAGGTCTCCTACCTGCCATTGAGCTGGATTGGATGCAGCTTCACCTTCACTGGCCCCAGACGCCGCACCCTCCCCACCCCTCCAGCCTCAGTGATCTGTGGGCACAGAAGACCCTGGACCGGCACAAGATGCACATGCCTACTCCCAAACCGGTCCTGGCTGCCACACTGAGCTCTATGGCCCACCTCCCACCTACCCGCCCAGTGAAGAGGTGTGGATACCATGGGGGCCAGGTGAGAGGATGCCCACCTTTGTGCCACACAGGTTCCCGAACCTGCGGGCTTTGTCTGTGTATAGCTGCTTCCTGCAGGAATGCTTCACGCTCTGCCTTGACCTCCACTGTGCCCACGGCAATGCAAGATGAAGGTGAACGTGGACCCTGAAGACCTCATCCCCGAACTGTCCCGGCTTCAAGACCTGCAGCCTTTCCTCACGTGCCAGGTCCTGGTCTATAGGGGCATAGGAACCTTGTCCACTACCTTAGTGTCATTCTAGAGAGGCCAGTGGCTGGCTTCAGGCTCCGATGATGGCTTACTATGGCTGTGGGAGGTGGCTGCTGCCCGCTGCGTGAGGACCGTGCCCTCCCTACGGGAGGTATCCTGAAGAGTATTGCCTAGAGCCCTCACCTCACATCTGCCTGGTGACTGTGTCCCTACAGTACGTGGTGCCACTACTGATCCCAGCCCTGGGGCCCAGCTGGTGGTGGGCAGCATGGACCAGCCGCTGCGCCTTCATCCCACCCAAGGAGCCGGCTGTGCAGCCTGCCTGCCAGCTGGAGGCCTCAAGTTAGGAACACCAGGTGGACCTCTGGCTGCGCATCTGCTGTGGGAAGCCAGTGACACTGTTGACCTGGCACGAGTTTGGGGACTTCTTGGCTGTGGTCCTGGCCCCTGCAGGCCACCAGCTGAGCAGGTGCTGTGGTGGCTTCTACCCGGTCCCACCCTTTGTGCTAGTGGCTTCCCGGCACAGCATCTGCCTTTACAATCTCCTGTGCCAGGAGGTCACGCAAAAGCTGAGTGAGACTGAACTGCAAGTGGGTGTCCAGCCTGGCCATGCACCCTGCAGGGGTCAAGGTCATCTGTGGGAGCTATGACAGCAAGCTGGTGTGGTTTGACCTGGACCTTTCTGGTGAGCTGTACAGGGTGGTGAGGCACCACGGCAGGGCTCTAAGGGCCATGGCCTTCCACACCTGGTACCAGGTCTTCACATTTGGCTCTGACAGTGGAGTGTCATTGTCTGCCACGGGATGGTACGCAGTGATTGCTGCGGAACCTGCCACTGGTGCCTGTGAGCGTGCTGTGGGGACACGTGCTGGCCCAGGATCTGGGCGTACTGGATGTGGCTCTCCGCGCCACCCCCAGCCGTGGGTCTTCTCAGGGCCAGTGCACGGTCTGCCTCCTCACCCAAGCCACCCTGTTTCCCCAGGGGCCAGGCTGTGTGCGCTCAGGATCTTAATAGAGGTGTTCTCCCCGCTGGAAACAAGAAAATCAAGCAATGCAAATAATGAATAGAAGCTTGTAATATATTCATCATTTCATTTGTTACATATTACTGTCATTTTAAACATTGAGTCACTGCCAATGAATTTTTTGTTATGTCTGCAATTTTAAGTGTTATCCTGAATATAGTAGTCTTCCCATTCTTCATATTTTTAAATAACTCAGAAGAAACAAAAAACCTGTATGACTTGTATACTAGTCAAACTTTTTCCTTTAGGGGTGCCTAGGTGGCTCATTGGGTTACTCATCCGACTTCAGCTGAGGTCCTCGTCTCACGGCTCTCCTGAACCCTGCGTTGGGCTCTGTGCTGACAGTTCAGAGCCCAGAGACTGCTTCGGATTTTGTCTTTGTCTCTCTCTCTCTCAGCCCCTCCCCCACTCATGCTCAGTCTCCCTCTCAAAAATAAACATTTAAAAAACCTTAAAAACTCTTTTTCCTTCAGAATAAAATTTTCCTAATCCTATGTTATGGCAGAGAATATTTAATACATTTACTTATAGTCATTAAGTTTAGCTTGCTTATTAATATGCTGAGTTTTGGCACTGGGGGTTAGTGTACAGTGCATTTGCTAAGAAACCTTGTAGACCAATCTAATGAAGACAGTCTGAATTTTTCCTTTTTTCCATTGGCTAGGATTTTTATGCTGTCAAATACAAGTATTCCTGCCTTCATAGAACGTGTTATGCCAAGGTGCAGATAAAGCATTCATAAACTGATACTATAGTAAGATTCACCATGTTGGTTTCAGACTGTTATGGCTCTTTGATGATAATAATTGGTCTACAAAGCTTGATTTATATAAGATTCCATGTAGTACAAAATGGGGGATCCCTCTGTATAATTCCATTGAGTCAACTTTAAAATCACCTTGGCCATTTTTTCTTGTAGATTCTTCAATTGTCCTCATATCTCATGAGTATATATTTTTGTCTTTGTGATTTGTAGGCATCATGACCGGAAGATGTGTATAATAGGACTGAGTATCCTTTTGGAATTGCAAAATCGACCTCCTGCAGTAGATGCTGTGGTGGGACAGATTGTGCCCTCAATTCTTTTCCTTTTCCTTGGCCTAAAGCAGGTCTGTGCTACCAGACAACTGGTAAGCCAGGAAGATCGCTCAAAAGCAGAGAAGGCTGATATGGAAGAAAACGGTAAAGTCTTCTAATTGTAATGAATGCTAGAATTGATTTTGATTTGAGCATGCTTTTCTCTGAATTTTAGTCTCTTTGGAATGATTAAACAGTTACATTCTTTGGCTTGTTGTACATTTAACAAATATTTTGGGTTTGATTGACATGTCTTATAATATAAATTTAAATTTGTTGCTTTTTGACATTTAATTATTGAGCTTAATGAATGTTGTTACACTCTGGGAAATTCAGATACATTTATAACAGAATCAAATAGTTTTGACAATGAGTTAGGAACCACTATTTCATTTTCTTGTTTGTGCCAGCAGTCTCTGTAAAGTCAGCAGCATGAATTCAATGAACCGTCAGTTAAGAGAAGTATCAGTATAGCAGATTAATAGAGTGCCTGATGTTTTTTTTTAATGGTTCTTAATAATACATAAGCCATAAATTTCTCCCAAATACAATTTTTAAGTTTGGAGTAAAGTACATACTTGATTATTTGCTTAATTGAGAGTCAAAATAAGATTTTTAGAGTCATATTAGATCTTTATTTAATGATAAGTGCAAAACTCTTGCTTGGGCATAGGAAGTAACCTAGTCCAACTCCAAATGGAGTTTTTTCTCTTCCAGTTAAAAGAATTCCTTCCTCCCTCCCTTCTCTAATATGATTTATTGTCAAGTTAGCTAACATACAGTGTGCTCTTGGCGTCAGGAGATTCCCATGATTCATCACTCACGTACAACACTCAGTGCTCATCCCAGCCAGTGCCCTCCTCCCTCCTCCGTGCCCATCACCCGTTTTCCCCACTCCCTCCTGTGCCCATCAACCCTCGGCGTGTGCTCTGTATTTAAGAGTCTCTTATGGTTTGGCTTCATCTCCATTTGTAACTATTTTTTTTTCTTCGCTTCCCCTCTGGTCCTCTGTTAGGTTTCCACTCCTTTGTGGAATTTGAGAAACTTACGATATCTGTTAAAAACAGAATTTTTTTAAATGAGAAAAATCAGAACATTTCATGTAAAACATACAAGTGTAGATTTAAACATTTTGCATTTAACTAGCCTCATCCTAGTTAGTGGTACTCTTCTCTAACCCCTAGCATAGAGCACAACTTCTGATCTGATTTGCTTTCCTGAATTCTATGTAGGACTTTTGAAGTAATGCTTCCTTACTAGAAGAGTTTTTATTCTTTTGTAAGTATAGGCCATCAATTACAGAATTCTTTTTTCAGTATATTATATTCTGATTTTTTGTTTCTAATTTTTTGTTTTGTAAACTGTAGGCTTATAATTGATATGACTTGAGAAAAAAATTTCTGGTAATTACCCAGACTTTCCTGTTCAATTTCTACTGAAGTATAGAATGATTAATTAGGAAAGGTATTTCTTGCTATTTTTGTCATATGTAGTATATGTGTCTCATATATATGTATATGTATGATTGAAACTTGTTTCTTGCCTTATCCCTAAAACTGCATTGCTATTTAATTCAGGTGCTTTAGTGTGGTATGGTTTATGGAACTAGTTTTGGAATAACATGGCCTGGTTTGGGTTTACTCTAGGTTTTTCCATCTTAGGTTGATTTTGTTCTGCATTTACTATCTTCCAGTTATTTATAATACTGGGCTAACTGCTTAGAACAGATCAGCACTGAAAATAGAAACAGAATCCATGGTGATATACAATTCAGCTTTCAACTTTTCAACACACATATTGAATTTCTTTGTATTTCTATATTTTTCTGTTTATATTATAGAAATGACCTCATTTGAACACTTCTGAGTATGAGACCCAAATTCTCAATGGGAAGTCATTGTTATTTAAAACACGCACTGGGGTGCCTGTGGCTCAGTTAAGTGTCTGGCTTCCATTAAGCATCTGCTTTGGCTCAGGTCATGATCTCATCATTTGTGAGTTCCAGTCCTGCTTCAGGCTCTGTGCTGACAGCTCAGAGCCCACTTTGAATTCTCTGTCTCCCTCTCTCTCTGTCCATCCCCACTTGTGCTCTGTTTCTCACAAACATTAAAAAAAAATAAAAAATGCACTGACTGCACAATTGTCTTTTTTTTGACAAAAAATTTGGGACTCTTGATTAGGTAGCATTTTTCTATAAATATGAGGCAGCCATAGCAAAACAGTTGTAATGTACAGTGGACTATAGATTTAGGGTTACTTGGAAATTGTTTTCAGTGAAGAGGATAAAGTCTATTTTTTAAAAATGTTTATTTTTGAGAGAGAGAGAGAGACAGAGCGGCAGAGAGAGGAGGAGACATAGAATCTGAAGCAGGCTCTAGGCTCCAAGCTGTCAGCACAGAGTGTGATGTGGGGCTAGAACTCACAAACCATGAGATCATGACCTGAGCTGAAGTTGGGTGCTTAACTGACTGAACCACCACCCAGGGACCCCTAAGGTCATTTTCAATTTAACAAGCTATAAAGTCTTATTTTTAGAATTTCGTGTAAAAATAAGGCAGTAGTTTTTCTATTTGTAGAATGTCATTTTATAATTTGTGTTCTATGGAATCTTATGTTTTGTTGTTTTGTGTTTTGATTCCTTTTAAATAATTAATGGATCGCCAGAGGAGATTTCAAGTGATGAAGAAGAGACGAATGTAACTGCTCAAGCAATGCAGTCGAATAACGGAAGAGGCGAAGATGAGGAGGAGGAGGATGACGACTGGGATGAAGAAGTGTTGTCAGAAACTGCCCTTGAGGGATTCAGCACTCCACTTGACCTTGACAATAGTGTGGATGAATATCAAATTTTTACACAAGCTCTGCTAAGTATGTCTTTACTCCCTAAATTTTCGGATATTTTCTCTAAATTCTTTCTTCCTTTCCTTTGGTTAAAAATTGTTTTGGGATCTGTCCAAAATTGGCTTAGAGGTTAAAAATGGTTTTAGATGTGGTGAGCTGTCCAAATGGAAGAATCTGAGGCTTAGCAGATGGTTTTGCCTCAAGCACCAACTGGTTGTTGGTGTTGGTGTGTTGGAGTGAAGCTGAAGCTGCAGGTACTGGGAGAATCTGGAGGAAAATGGTAGCATGTGCGTGGAGGTGTTTGCCTCCTTCGCCATCTCTTCCTCCTGGGGTTTTACTGTGCTGCCTAAAATTTAGACCTTGGCAGAGAACTGGATAATGCAGAGATTTGTAATGGCCTGACCTTTCTCTGATAGCCCCACATGGTTAGAGATGGAGTGGGTACTCAGGGGAAATAATCCGTTGCTGGAATAAGTTTGTCTCTTACTTTCTGCAGTCATTTCGTTGTAATTTGGTCATGTACTTCTGTTCTCTGTAATGATAATTTTCACTAGACTCTCATCTTTTTCTTCTACCCCCACCGCAATACAATAGCTGTGCAGAATCGGGATGTTGCTTGGTACCAGCAGCTAATGGCACCGCTCAGTGAGGACCAGAGGAGGGCGCTGCAGGAAGTGTACGCCCTGGCTGAGCACCGGAGGACAGTAGCAGGTCAGCTCGCTGCGTTCCGAGGTTGGATGTTATCGGCGTGGCAGTAGCAGCCTTATGGCCTTCTTAATGAGCCTTGTGGCACATAACGACTGTTTTAAAAATGGTTAGAGGCCAGCCTTTTAAGTTAATTATTATTGTATGATTTTCTTTTTAATCACTCATGATATTTTAGCTCTGCAAAAATTTTAGCTCTGTGCATTAATAGGTATCTTTAGTGGTGGGGTGATTCATGTACTTACCCTCTATTTTGGAGCCAAACTTAAGACATAATGGTGAGGATGAGTCTTGCTGAGGGGTGTTAATCACTTGGGTCACCCATCTAAACTGCAGATAGACTGAAGCACCTTATGAATTTTTGCAAGAAGCTTGTCTTCCTGGAAAGGAAACACTCTTCATTTCTTTTGCTGAGCTTTACATGTTGGTGATTCTTGTTGATTTTCAGTTTTGACCTGGAGAAATTATTTTATGCAAACATTCTTATGGTCACTCTTAGAAAATCAATGGGAAAAGTTTTTGTAATTGCAAAAATATTTTAGTGGAAAACATGAAACAGGCGCATGGAATTCACTTGTCATTCCTGCACAAAGTCTGTGTCAGTCCCCCTGATATAAGAATTCTGGGCACACTTTTAGCAGTAGATTATAGAACTATTAAAAACAACTTTGTGACCTTTCATTTACTTATTTTTCCTGGAAGTTGAGATGGGGGAGGTAAAATTTTTCCATTTTGTTAATTTTTAGCAGTTTTCTGTGATAGTAAACACAATTACTTGCTGACATAGCCCTATTAAACGCTGATGCTCAGGGACTTCCAGGGAAGGTGGCAGAGTGGGAGGACCCTGAGCTCACCTCATCTCAGACACAACTAGGTAACACTCACTTCAGGGTAAGTAGCCCAGAAAATGACCCAAAGGCTGGCAGAACAAACTCCACACTCAATGTAGAGAAGAGTCCACCTCAGAGAGGAGAGGAAGAGTGGAGATGCAGTGGGGCGCCACATGGACTCCGGGTCTGTCCACTCAAAGGAGGGGCCCACAGGTGCAGAGCAGGGAGAGAACAAACCATCGTCGCGTGAGCCTGCATGGGAAGATGAATCCTCATAACATTGGCTTTGAAAACGAGAGGGGCCGAATTTCATGAGTTCTGACACCAGTGGGACCTAAAGGTTGGCAACTTAAAAAAATTATCAGGTTCAGTTCTGGGAGAGTCTAGAGGGTGATAGGAAATTGAGTCTCCATTCCTTTAAAGACACAGCCCAACAAACAGAAACACAGCATGGAAGCAGCACTTTGAAAAACACCCGGGGCGTACAGGAGGGAGACTCCTCCAGGAATAAAGTTGCTGCTGGGTGCCATTTGCCTTCCTCTCCCTTCAGCATAAACACTCAGACACCTGTAGGAACCAGCCGGGAGCCAGTCTTCACTACCTAACTAGCTTTTGCCCCACCCTCTTCAGCTGGGCCTGCCTCAGTTCTGGTGCTATGGGCCCCCTTCCCTAGAAGACTGTTGCAAACGTTGCCAACACCATGTGTCTCTGTACATTGTGGGGTCTCAGTCCCAGCAACGGCAGCTGGTCACCTGTGGAAGATGCAAGAATCTTGTTAAGACTGTGCACGCTTTGCAGATTGGTCTGGCCAGCCACGGTCTCAGAGGGGGAGACACATCCAGTCTGGCAGCAGACGCCACCTTAAATACAGGTAAAACTGTATTCTCCACCCACTACTTTCAAGAGCAAGAGATGTAGCTGAATTTCCTGAAACACAGGAAGTCACACAAAATGAGAGAGGAATATGTCCCAAATGAAAGGAAAGGACAAAACAATAGCAAGACGCCCAAGCCAAAGAGAGATAAGCAATATGCCTGATAGAGAAGTTAATGATCATAAAGATACTTGTTGGACTTGAGACAACAGTTAGAAGATTTCAGTGAGATATGTAATAAAGAGAAAACATTGAAAAAGAACCAGTCATAGATGAATGAGGAACGTGATAATTGAAATTAAAATTACACTAAATGGAATAAATAGAGGAAGCAGAATGGATCGGGAACCTAAAGGACAGAATGGAAAGTAATCAAGCTCAGCAGGTGAGAGGAAGACAAATTATGCAAAATGAGAATAGACATAAGGAACTCAGTGACTCCAGCAGGTGTGATAACATGCACGTTATAGGGATGCCAGAAGAAGAAAAGAGAAAAGGGGGCAGAAAGTGTTTTGAAGAAATACTAGCTGAAAGCTTCCCTAATCTGGGGAAGAAAACAGAAATCCAGATCCAGGAGGTACAGAGATTTCCCAACAAAGGAGGTCCATTCCAACACACATAGTAATTAAAATGGAAAAAGTAGCGATAAAGAGAATTTTAAAAGCAGCAAGAGAAAAGGAGAAAGTTATGTATAAGGCTATCATTGGCATTTTCAGCAGAAATTTTGCAGACCAGATGCGAACAGCAAGATATATTTAGAGTGCTGGAAGGAAAATAACCCTGCAGTCAACAGTATTCTATCCAGCAAGGCTATCATTTAGAATAGGAGAAGAGATAAAGAATTTCCCAAAAGAAAGTTAAATTGACCCCTAAGCTGCAAGAAATGTTAAAGGGGACTCTCTTAGTGAAAACAAAAACCATGAGTAAGAAAAGCAGGGAGCACAAAAGTAAAAATAAATATACCTGAAAATACCAGAGGACTCACAATATAAAAGGATGTAAAGGATGACACCATATACCTAAAATATGGGGGTGGGAGGAAGGAAAGGGCTAAAGAATGGTTTCCAACTTAAGTGTCCCTCTCCCTCCCTCTCTCTCTATATAGCAGATGTTATATAACCACAAATCAAAACCAGTAATAGATATAATTGGATTCCTTTATTTTTTGCATATCACTAAAGAAAGCCAGCTTGTGGGGAGGGAAGAGAGCAAGGAAAGAAAGGAATGGAGAAGGTCTACAAAAATAACCACAAACAAGTAACAAAATGGCAATAAATACGTACCTATAAATTACTTTAAATGGACTAGATTCTCTAGTCAAAGACAGAAGGTGATGGAATAGATGAAAAAACAAGACCCATCTATATGCTGCCTTCAAGAGACTCATTTCAGACCCAAAGACCCATGCAGACTGAAGGAAAGTTATCATGCAATTGGAAGCAAAAAAAAAAAAAAAAAAAAGCCAGAATAGCAATATTTCTATTAGACAAAATCGATGTGAAAACAAAGACTTAACAGGAGACAAAGAGGGGCGCCTGGGTGGCCCTGGACGGTTAACCGTCCAACTTCAGCTCAGGTCGTGATCTCACGGTTCATGGGTTTGAGCCCCATGTCGGGCTCTGTGCTGACAGCTCAGAGCCTGGAGCCTGCTTCAGATTCTGTGTCTCCTCTCTCTGCCCCTCCCCTGCTCACGCTCTCTGTCTGTCTGTCTCTCTCTCAAAAATAAATAAAACATAAAAAAAAAAAGAGGACAAAGAAAGGACCCTACATAATTATAAAGGGAGCAATCCAACAAGAAGATAAAACAATTGTAAATATTTATGAACCCAACATGAGAACACACAAATACATGAAAGAATTAGTTCCTTTATTTGTTATTAACTGATAGTAATACAGTAATAGTAGGGGACTCTAACACTCCACTTATATCACCCCACTTATATCACTGAAGGGATATCCAAACAGAAAACAAGGAAATAGTGGCTTTGATGGACATATTGGACCAGATGGATTTAACAGATATATTCAAAAAATTCTTTCCCAAAACAGCAGAATACACATTCTTTTCAAGTGCACATGAGACATTCTCCACAATAGACCACATATCAGGCCACAAAACAAGTTTTGACAAATTCAAAAAGATTGAAGTTCTATGCATCTTTTCTGAGAATACTATGAAGGTAGAAACACACACACACACACCTAGAAAGAATACAAGTACATGGAGATTAATGAATGAGTCAACCAAGAAATCAAAGAAGAAATAAGATACATGGAGACAAATGAAAACACAGTGGTCAAAGATTATTGGGAGCAGCAAAAGCCATTCTCAAGAGAGAAGATAATAATGATACCAGTCTACCTCAAGATGCAAGAAAAAAAGAACAAATCCCTGAACCAGCAGAACGAAGGAAATAATAATTAGAGCAGAAATAAGTGATATAGAAACTGAAAAATAGATCAGTAAAACTAGGAGCTAGTTCTGTGAAGAGATCAACAAAATTGATAAACCTTAGCTGTACCGATCAGAGAGAGAGAGAGGACTCAGAATCAGAAATGAAAGAAGTAGCAACATCACAGAAATATAAAAGATTGTAAGATAATATTGTGAAAAATTATGTGCTAATGAATTAGACAACTGATAAGAAATGGATAAATTCATAGAAACATTGCCAGAACTGAACCAGGAAGAAATAGGCTATTTGAACAGATCAGTTACTGGCAATGAAATTGAATCAATAATGAAAAGACTCCCAACAAACAAAAGTCTAGGACTACATGACTTCACAGGTGAATTGTAGCAAACACTTGAAGAGTTAATACTTACTCTTCTTAAACTTTTCAAAGAAATAGAAGAAGAGGCAAAATTTCCAAATTCATTCTATGAGATCAGCATTACTCTAATACTAAAACCAAATAAGAGATACCACAAAAAGAACTACAGGGTCAATATCTCTGGTGAAGATTGATTCAACAATCCTCAACAAAATATTAACACACTAAATCCAACAGTCTGTTAAAAAAATCATTAATCACAATCAAGTGAGATTTATTCCCAGGATACAAGAGTGGTTCAGTATTTGCAAATCAGTGTGATTATCACATTAATATGAGGAAGTATAAAAACCATATGATCATTTCAATAGACGCAGAAAAAGCATTTGACAAAGTACATATAGCATCCATTCATGATAATAACACTCAGCAGGGGCACCTGGGTGGCTTGGTGAGTTAAGCATCTGACTTCGGCTCAGGTCATGATCTCACAGTTTGTGAGTTAGAGCCCCACATCGGGCTCTGTGCTGAATGTTTGCTCAGAGCCTGGAGCTTGCTTCAGATTTTGTATCTCCTTCTCTCTCTGCCCCTCCTCCACTTTAGCTCGGTCTCTCAAATATAATGTTAAAAAATAAAAAAAAAAACCACTCAGCAAAGTTGTAGATGGAACATAGCTCAACATAATAAAGACTATATGTGAAAAACTCACAGCTAACATTATACTAACTGATGAAAAACAGTTTTTCTTCTAAGATCAGGAACAAGACAAGGATGTCCACTCTTACCACTTTTATTCAACATAGTACTAGAAGTTCTAGCCACAGCAATCAGACAAGAAAAAGGGCTAAAAGCATCCAAATTCAGGGTGCCTGGGTGACTCGATTAAGCATCCAGCTTCGGCTTAGGTTATGATCTCACAGTTCGTGGGTTCGAGCCCCGCATCAGGCTCTGTGCTGACAGCTAGCTCAGAGCCTGCTTCAGATTCTGTGTCTCCCTCTCTCTCTACCCTCCCCTGCTCATGCTGTCTCTCTCTGTCTCTCAAAAATACATAAAAAAACATAAAAAATTTTTTGAAATAAAGGCATCCAAACTCACGAGGAGGAAGTAAAACTTGCACTTTTTGCAGATGACATAAGATTGAATACACAGAAAACAAAAACTCCATCGAAAAACTACTAGAACTGATAAATGAGTTCATTAAGGTCATGGGATACAAAATCAACATTCAGAGAACTGTTGCATTTGTATACATTAATAATGAAATGGCAGAGAAATTAAGAAAACAGTCCCATTTACAGTTGCACCAAAAAGAACAAAATACCTAGGAATAAACGTAACCAAGAAGGTAAAAGACCTATAGTTTGAAAAGTGTAAAACATTGATGAAAGAAATTGAAAATAAAACAGAATGATATTCCGTGTTTGACTAGAAGAATTAGTATTGTTAAAATGCCCATTCTACTCACAGATCTACAGATTTAATGCATTCCCTATCAAAATACTGACAGTATTTCTCACAGAACTAGAACAATCTTTTAAGTTATTTTAAAAATTAAAAAAAATATATTTTATTTTTGAGAGAGACAGAGTTGGGGAGGTGCAGAGAGAGGGAGAGACAGAATTGGAAGCAGGCTCCAGGCTCTGAGTTGTCAGCACAGAGCCCAAGGCAGGGCTCAGACTTGTGAACTCTGAGATTATAACCTGAGCTGAAGTCAGACGCTTACCTACTGAGCCTGAGCCACCCAGGTGCCCCTAGAACAAACAGCCTTAAAATTTGTATGGAACCACAAACGACCCCAAATAATCAAAGCAGTCTTGAAAAATAAAAACAAAATTGGGGTATCACAATCCCAGATTCCAAGGTACATTACAAAGCTGTAGTAATCAAAACAGTGTGGTACTGGCACAAAAATAGATCAAGGATGGAAGGCTAATGAACCCATAACTATATGGCCAATAAATCTATAACGAAGGAGGCAACACTATGCAGTGAAAGTCTCTTCAATTGTTTTGGGAGAACTGGACCACTCTCTTACATCATACACAAAAATAAACTCAAAATATATTAAGGACATAAATATGAGACCTGAAACCATAAACTTCTAGAAGAGAGCACAGATAGTAATTTCTCTGGTCAGTCATAACATCTCTCTAGATATGTTTCCTGACGTAAGGGAAACAAAAGCAAAAATGAACTGTTGGGATTACATCATGATGAAAAGCTTCTGTACAGCAAAGGAAACAATGAAGAAAACAAAGCCTACTGAATGGGGAAGATATTTGCAAATGACAGTTCAGTAGAGTTAGTATAAGTTCTTTATACAACTCAACACCCAGAAAACAAATAATCCTTTTAAAAAATAGAAGAATTGAACAGATGTTTGTCCAAAGAAGATATCTAGATGGCCAACAGACATGTGAAAAGATGCATACCAGGACTCATTATCAGGGAAATGCAAATCACAAGCACAATGAGATCACCTTACGCCTATCAGACTGGCTAAAATCCTAAATACAAGACACAACAGGTGTTGGCAAGGATGTAGAGAAAAAGGAAACCTTGTACACTGTTGATGGGAATGCAAATTGGTGCAGCCACTTGGAAGACGGTATGGAGGTTCCTCAAAAGGTTAAAAACAGAACTACCCTATGATCCAGTAATTGCACTACTGAGAAAGAATACAAAAACACTAATTCAAAGATATCCCTATGTTTATTGCAGTATTATTTACAATAACCAATTGATGGAAGCAGCCCAGGTGTCCATCAATAGGTGAATGGATAAAGAAGTTGTGGTATATATATGTATGTACAATGGAATATTATTCAGCTATAAATAAGAATGAAATTTTGTCATTTGCAACAGTGCGGGTGGATCACGAGAATATAACCCAAGCAAGATAAGCCGAGAAAGATAAATGCCATATGATTTCACTCGTGTGAAATTTAAGAAACAAATGACCAAGGGGAAAAAAAGACAAACCAAAAAACCCATTCATAACTATAGAGAACAGATGGTTACCAGAGGGGGGGGTGGATGGAGGAGTGGGCAAAACAGGTGAAAGAGTTTAGGAGTACACTTACCTTGATGAGCGGTTGAGTAAAGTATGGAAGTGTTAAATCACTATATTATACCCTTGAAACTAATATAGCGCTGTGTGTTAACTACACTAGAATTAAAACCAAAAAACGTTAATGCTTTGTTGGGCAGAATAACTAATAATCATGAGTCACATTCCTTCACAGTGCCAAGTATAAATAAATGTAGCTCATTTTAGGTTATTTCGAACTTTGTCACCTTAAATACTCTTTTTTCCCCCTCCTTCTCTCTTGACAAATACTAGAGGCAAAGAAGAAGATTGAACAACAGGGAGGCTTCACGTTTGAAAACAAAGGCGTACTCTCCGCATTTAACTTTGGGACTGTGCCTGGCGACAACTGAGAGGAGGAGCATCAGCCTACCACATGTCATCGCGATATTTTACTTCACCAGGGGATGTGAAGGTCAAGGGGAGGGAAAGAGCAGGCTGCTATTCAGCACCCTCCCGCTGTGCCAGCTAACTGGCATTAGGCAGCACATTTATCCACTCCTCCTTCCCCTTTGACCTTTCTCACCCTGAAATATATATTCTAAGCAGCTACTGTAATGAATGAAATTAAAGAAGAGCAAAATCAGTGGACTGAAAAGGACAAATCATATTCTCCAAAGGATGAATGACCAAGGTGGATTTAAAGGATTGGATTGAATTGCACGTCTCAGGTTTTTGCCATGCAGAATCAATGGATTTATGCGGATAACAGTGCCTTCTGTTGTACATGAATTATCTGAAAAATTTTTTTGGAGTGCATTGCAATTTTTTTTAAAGCATAAAACATATTTCTAGATATAATGTAAACCTTGGCTATATGTTGACTTATTCTGCATTTTACTATGTGAATTTACTGTTAGGCAGTTAGTTACAAGTCACTCTGGTTTCAAAAACACCACTGCTCCCCTTGCTCACCCCGCTGCCGGGGGCTGTCTTCAGGGGTTGTAACATATGCACTGGCTCTGGTTTTTCATCAAATGTTTTGTGACTTTCTTACTAAGTGTCTTATTCCCTCTTCCATCATATATTTGTCTTGAAAGGGGTTATGTTTCTATTGGAGTTAGCAAATATGAGTATAAATTCCATATACAGCCTAATAAGTGTAGGACTCAAAGCCTTCTTGGCAGCACGTGGCAGGAACTCTTTAGTCACTGGAATTAACAGTAAGTCCAAGTGTATTCTGAATCATGTACTGAAGTAATGATTATGTAATGAATTGTAATGAATTGGTAATTAAACAGAAGCACATTGAGCTTGTAGGAGAAGGGAGCTACGTAAGCACGAGGTGCCTGGATGGGGACTTGCATTTTCAACAACGTATCATTCCAGCTATGTTGGACCTGGGTCCAAAACATTTTCTAACATTTTTTATCTAGGAAAACGACCCAAATGAATTTAACTTCTACTTCTCACACATCGGAACTTTCTCCTACCTAATTATTTCTAGCCTTTATTATAGCTCAGTTTGGCTTGTTATATTTTTCAGGGGTTGGGATATTGGTCACTCTTTGATGGTAATGATGCCTATAGAAAATATTGCAGATGGAACTTACGGCTCTTTTTCTGAACAGATTCAAGACAAGAACATGGATCATAGTCTTTTCATACAGTAAAGTGTATTTTCAAAACTTAATGTATTACTGAATATAATACGATTTTCCATTTTTGTGAAATGTCTGCCGCTTCAATTTCCCCTCAGTGACTGGAGGAACCTTCTCCAGGTGCTTCCTGTATTACCATCCCTTGTTAATATTAACTCTTTTTAGCATTTTAGGTTATTTAAGTAGTTTTTACAGAAGTAGCCTAAGAAACCAGGAGTTTCAGAGTTAAGTGATCCCTTGCTTTCCTCTGTCCCTCTCTTCCCAAGGCACTGATACTGAATGTGCCAGCTGACAGAAGAGACAGATGGCATCGGGGGACATTTTAGATATCTTAAGCTTTGAAACTCTTCTCCCCATGTCCAAAATGGTTTCTTTTAACATAAATATGCCTTCACACTGGATTGTAAAAGGCATGTGATTTTATTTTTGTGAGGTATTGTCTTCTGCAGTATTAAAGGGAAAGAGATGTTAATGTGTATCATCCTATCTTGTTTTTGAAGCCAGGGTAGTTGTATAATTTTGTTACCAGCAGTGCTAACCTGAATGTGATCTGGTTACCTTGGAAATGCAGGAACTTATATGAATGTACTGTAAAATAAAACATGGACTGATTCCCAGGATTCTGAACCCCTCTGTGTGAAAGGTCTTCTGAAATATGGAGGTGCTTTAAGCAGGTGATAAAAGTCAGTGCGTTTTCCTTATTTGGGGAGAGGTAAAGCAAGGGAGCTATTGGCCTGGAAGGGTAACAAGGGCTCCTCAGGAGTGGTAGAGGGGGGAGCGGTCGGGAGCTGCGGCCCATCTCATAAACTGAGGTGTCCCGATGAGAAAGATAGAAGCTCTGAAAAAGCAAAGGTCATTAGGCCACAACAGGACTTTGAAGGAAAATAAAAAAGATGTTGGAGACAGTCATTTTCTGATAGACCGTTATCAGATCAGGAGAAGTCCAAGTTGAGTGGAATGAGGACTCCCAGGGAAGGTGGCAGAGTAGAGAGATCCTTCTCTCATTTACTGCCACAAATGCACTGAGATAACATACACATCAGTGTAAATCACCCAGAAAATCATCCAAAGACTCGCAGAACAGACTTTCCTCTGCTTAATGGAGAGAAGAGGCCACTTCAAAGAGGGCAGGAAAGGCAGCGATGCAGTTGGAAACCCAACTGCCCCTCAAAACTGACAATGGGAAGGAGGGAGGGACACCCGGCATGGGTAGAAGAGACCAGCAGACTCCACGCCCAGCATGCCAGGCATGGAGGACCCACAGTGGGAAGGTGAATCCCCATAATTTTTGCCTTTGAAAGCCAGAAGGACTTAACTTTATCAGTTTTTACAATCAATGGGACTCAACACGGAATTTTAAAAAGCAACAGGCTCAGGACAAGAGGAAACAGTCTTCACCCTTAAAGAGACAGCATAGCAAACAACTCTACTGAGAAGACGAGAAGCATAGAAGCAGCAGTTTTTAAAATGCCCGGGAAATCCAGGAAGATTGATTTACTAATTTCAGAATGTGTGTTGGAGGGGCAGGGATCTTTAGATTTCTCCATGAGCAAAAGAGCTGGCAAGCACCATTTCTCTCCTCTGCCGCCTAGTCTAGGTGCCTGCAGCAACCAGTGCAGCATGGACACTCTCCACCTAGCTCTGCTAACAAGTGCACCCACCCCTCCAACCCACACTCAGAAGTCCAGCCAAAGCAGTGCCACAAGCTTGGTTGTGTGAAAGGAGCCCCAACGGGCCAGCACCACCCGCAAATGACTCTTGCCCTGAGGAAGGGTAAAGAAAACCATACACACCAGTCCAAATATGGCGCCGACAGTGGCTATGTGCAGACACGCGGTCTGACTGCAGGCCACACCCAGCAGTGAATGTCTCAGGGTACAACATAGAGAGTGCCCCACAATGGGGTGCTATTGCAGCCCTGGCAAATGCCTGGTATGGCTCAGCTCAAGCCCAAGGTAGTCCCATACTGGCCCGTTGGCACAGGGACAAAACCCTATCCGCAGTAGTCAATGATAGCCATTGCAGACAACTGGACTGAAAGCAAACACAGCTCAGCCACCATAGGGTGCATACAACACACAGGAGACACCCCTGAAGCAACCTGTTTCTGGTGAGCAGGGTCTGCACTGCAGGGCACCACAGGGCCTCTTCTTCATAAAGACACTACTTTCAAGAGTAGGAGACATAGCTAACTTTTCTAACACTTAGAAACAGACCCAGAGAATTAGACAAAATGAGGCAGAGGAATATGTCCCAAATGAAAGAATGGGACAAAATCACAGCAAGAGAGCTAAACAAACATAAATAAGGAATATGCCTGATAGAGAATTTATTTTTTTTAATGTTTTTTATTTATTTTTCAGAGACAGAGACAGTGCAAGCAGAGGAGGGTCAGAGAGAGAGAAAGAGGGGGGGGGGGAGATACAGAATCTGAAGCAGGCTCCAGGCTCCGAGCTAGCTGTCAGCACAGAGCCCGACGCGGGGCCTAAACCCACGAACCGTGAGATCATGACCTGAGCCAAAGCCGGACGCTTAACCAACTGAGCCACCCAGGCACCCCTGATAGAGAATTTAAAGTAATGGCCATAAAGATGCTCATCGGGGTTGAGAAAAGAGTGGAGGACCTCAGTGAGACCCTCAACAAAGAGATAGAAAACGTAAAAGAGAACCAATCAGAGATGAAGATCTCAATCACTGAAATTAAAAATACATTAGAGGGAATAAGACCAGAGAATGCAGAAGAACTGATCAGTGATCTGGAGAACAAAGTAATGGATGGAGAGCAATTATGATGAACAGGAGAAAGGAAAAAGAAAGAATGGGACTAGATTAAGGGAACTCAGTGACACTATCTAGTGTAACATTCACATTATATGGATCCCAGAGGAAGAGAGGAAAAGGGATAGAAAATTTATTTGAAGAACCAAGAGTTGACAACTTCCCTAATCTGGGGAGGGAAATTCAGATCCAGGAGGCACAGAGAGCACCCAACAAAATCAACCCAAGGAGATCCATACCATGACATATAGTAATTAAAATGGCAAAAAGTAGTGATAAAGAGAGAATCTTAAAAGCAGCAAGAGAAAAAAAGTTACAGAAAGAAAACCCAATAAGACTATCAGGTGGTTTTTTAGCAGAAACTTTGCAGGCCAAGTGGGAGTGGCATGATTTATTTGAATTCCTGGGAAAAAAAAAGAAAACATGCAGCTAAGAATACCGTATCCCGCAAGGCTATCACTCAGAATGGAAGAGATAAAGAATTTTCTACAAGAACAAAAGTTAAAGGACTTCACCACTATTAAACCAACCTTAGAAGCAATATGAAAGGGGATTCTTTGAGTGGAAAGGGAAGACCATAGGCAGGAGTAAGAAAAATAGAAAGCAGAAGTCCAATCAATAAAATCAAGTATATCTATAAAAATCAGTCAAGGGATTCACAAAATAAAAGCATTTAAAGTATGACATAACATACTCAAAATGTGTGTGTGTGTGTGTGTGTGTGTGTGTGAGAGAGAGAGAGAGAGAGAGAGAGAGAGAGAGAAACTTTATGTACTTTTAGAATGGGTTCAAACGTAAGTGATCATCTGCTTAGCAAAGACAGTTATACATATGTTATATATAAACCTAATGGAAACCACAAATCAAAAATAGTAATAGATGTGCAAAAAAATAAAAGGAAAGGAATCCAAGTATATCACTAAAGAATGCCAGCAAACCACAAGAAAAGAGAGCAAGAGAACAGAAGAACTACAAAAACAACTGTAAAGTAACAAAATGGCAATAAGTACATGCCTATCAATAATTACTTTGAATGTAAATGGACTAAATAAATGTTTATATCAAAGGACAAAGGGTGACTGAGTGGATAAAAAAGTAAGTCCTGTATACATGCTGTCTACAAGAGACTCCTTTCAGACCTAAACGCACATGCAGACTGAAAGTGAAGGGAGGGAAAAACAATTATCATGCAAATGGAAGGGGAAAGAAAACCAGGGTGTCAATACTTATATTGGACAAAATAGACCTTAAAACAAAGACTATTACACGAGACAAAGAAGGACCCTACATAATCATAAAAGGACTAATCCAACAAGAGGACATAACAATTGCACATATTTATGCATCCAACCTGAGAGCTCCCACGTATATAAAGCAGCTACTAACAAACAAAGTTAGTAATAGTAGGGACTTTAACACCCCACTTACAGCAATGGACAGATCGTCCAAACAGAAAACCATCGAGGAAACAATCCCTTTAAATGACACAGTAGACCAGAAGGATTTAACACATATTCAGAACATTCCATCCTAAACAACAGAATACACATTCTTTTCAAATGCACATGGAACATTCTCCACAATAAATCACATATTAGACCACAAAGCAAGGCTCAACAAATTTAAAAAGATAGAAGTAATACTATGCATCTTTTCTGAACATAATGCTATGCAACTAGAAATTGACCAAAGAAAAAATCTGAAAAGAACACAAATACATGGAAGTTAAGTATCATTCTAATAAACAATGAATGGGTCAAAAAAAAAAATCAAAGAAGAAATTTAAAAAAATACATGGAAACAAATGAAAATGAAAACATAATGGCCCAAATTCACTGGGATGCAGTAAAAGCTGTTCTAAGAAGATTAGGGGTACCTGGGTGGCACAGCTGGTTAAACGGCTAATTTCAGCTCAGGTCACCATCTTGAAGTTCATGGGTCTGAGCCTCGTGTCAGGCTCAGAGCCTGGAGCCTGCTTCTGATTTTGTGTCTCCCTTTGTCTCTGACCCTCCCCGCTCACACTCTGTGTGTTTCTCTCTCAAAAATAAATATTTTTTAAAAATTTAAGAGAGAAGATTATAACAATGTCTCAAGAAAGAAGAAAACAACCTAACACCTGAGGGAATAAGAAAAAGAATAAATGAATTTGCAAACCAGAAGGAAGGAAGGAAATAATAGATTGAGCAGAAATAAATGAAATAGAAACAACAACCACAGCAGCAGCAGCAGCAGCAGCAACAACAACAACAACACCCAGTAGAACAGATCAATGGAGTGAGGAGCTGGTTCTTTGAAAGGATCAACCAAATTGAAAAACCTTCAGCAAGACTTATCCAAAAAAGAGAGAGAGAGAGAGAACTCAAATAAACAAAATCAGAAATTAATGTAGAAATATCACCTAACATTACAGAAATACAAAGGATTGTAAGAGAATATTATGAAAACCTACATGCCAACGAATTGGACAATTTAGATGAAATAGAGAAGTTCCTAGAAACATATAACCTTCCATACCTAACCAAGAAGAAATAGAATATGTGAACAGACTGATTTCCAGCAATGAAACTGAATCATAATAAAAAAAATTTCCAACAAGAAACAGTCCAGGAACAGATGGCTTCACAGATGAATTCCACTAAACATTTAAAGAAGAGTTCATACCTTTTCTTCTTAAACTGTTTCAGAAACTAGAAGAGGAAAGACAGCTTCCAAATTTATTCTATGAGACTAGCATTACTCTGATACCAAAACCAAATAAAGACACTATAAAAAAAAACAACTATAGGCCAATATCTCTGATCAATATAAATGCAAACATCCTCAACAAAATATTAGCACACTAAATCCAACAATATACTAAATCATTTACTATGATCAAGTGGGATTTATATCTGGGATGCAAGTATAATTCAATATTTGCAAATCTATCAACATGATATATCACATCAATTAGAGAAATGATAAAAATTATATGATCATTTCAATAGATGGGGAAAAAGCATTTGACAAAGTACAATATCCATTCAAGATAAGAATCTTCAACAAAGTAAATTAGAGAGAAAGTGAGTCAACATAATAAAGCTTATATATGAAAATCCCACAGCTAACATCATACTCAATGGTGAAAAATTGAGAGCTTTTCCCCTAAGATCAGGAACAAGACAAGAATTTCCACTCTCACTGCTTTAATTCAGGAGAATGCTGGAGGTTCTAGCCACAGCAATCATACAAGAAAAAGGAATAAAAGGCATCCAAATTGGCGAGGAAGAAGTAAAACTTGCACTATTTGCAGATGACATGAGATACATAGAAAACTTAAAAACTCCATTGAAAAACTACTAGAATTGACAAATTAGTTCATTAAGGTCATGGGATACAAAATAAACATTCAGAAAACTGTTGCATTTGTATACACTACTAATGAAGTAGGAGAAAAAGAAATTAAGAAAATAATCCCATTTACAAATGTACTAAAAAGAGTAAAATACCTGACTAAACTAAGGAAGTGAAAGACTTGTACTCTGAAAACAATAAAACATTAATAAAGGACATTGAAGATGACACAAATGGAAAGATCCCATGCTCATGGATTGAGAAAACAAATATTAAAATATTGATAATACTCAAAGTAATCTACAGAGATTTAAAGCAATTTCTATCAAAATACAATAAAAATTTTCACAATAGTAGAACAAACAATCCTAAAATTTGTATTGAAACACAAAAGACCACTAATAGCCAAATCAAAACTGTAGGCATCACAGTTCTAGATTCCAAGACATACTAGAAAGCTACAGTAATCAAAACAGCATGGTACTAGCACAAAAATAGACACATAAATCACTAGAACAGAATAGAGAGCCCAAAAATAAACCCATGATTATATGGTCAGTTGATCTACTATAAAGGAGGCAAGAACATGCAATGGGAAATGGTGTTGGGAAAACTGGATAGCTAAATGCAGAAGAATGAAACCGGACCATTTTCTTTTTTTTTTTTTTTAGGAGGCAGAGGGGCCTAAAGAAACAGGGAGAGAAAGAATCCCAAGCAGGCTCTGTGAGATCATGACCTGAGCCCAAATCAAGAGTCAGACACTTAGCTGACTGAGCCACCCAGGCACCCCTGGACCATTTTCTTATATCGCACACAAAGATAAACTCAAAGTGGATTAAAGACCTAAATGGGAGATCTGAAACCATAAAACTAAACTCCTTGAAAAGAGCACGGACAGTAATTTCTCTGACATTAGCTTTATGTCTAGATATGTCTCCTATGGCAAGGAAAATAAGAGCAAAAATAAACTATTAAGAGTATATCAAAATAAAAAGTTTCATAGAGCAGAGGAAACAATGAACAAACCTAAAAGACAACCTACTGAATGGAAGAAGAGATTTGCAAATACATCTGATAAGGGGTTAGTGTAAAAAATATATTAAAAAATTCTACAACTCAACACCCAGAAACCAAACAATTCAAGTAAAAAATGGGCAGAGGATGTTAACATTTATCCAAAGACATCAAAATGGCCAACAGACTCATGAAAACATGCTCAACATCACTCATCATCAGAGAAATGCAAATCAAAACCACAATGAGATTATCACCTCATACTTATCAGAATGGCTAAAGCAAAACAAAGCAAAACCAGAAGAAACAACTAGTGCTGGCAAGGATGTGGAGAAAAAGGAACCTCATGCACTGTTGGTAGGAATGCAAACTGGTGAAGCCACTGTAGCTAGCAATATGGAGGTTCCTCAAAAAACGGAGAATAAAATAACCACATGATCCAGTAATTCCATGACTGGGTATTTACCCAGTTAATATGAAAACACTAATTTGAAAAGATACATGGGCTCCTGTGTTTATTGCACCATAAGTTGCAATAGCTAAAGATAGGAAAGCAGTCCACA
The DNA here is from genome assembly GCF_006229205.1 of Suricata suricatta. Lineage (NCBI taxonomy): Eukaryota > Metazoa > Chordata > Mammalia > Carnivora > Herpestidae > Suricata > Suricata suricatta. The sequence goes on from NC_043709.1 coordinate 76,320,427, forward strand.
TGTACGATGTCCATCACTAGATGAAGGGGTTCCACACACTGGGATCTTACTGATCCATAAAAAGAATGAAATCTTGCCATTTGCAACAACATGATTGAGCTACAGAGTATAATGCTCAGTGAAATAAGTCCATTAAAGATGAATATCATATGATTTCACTCATATGTAGAGTTTAAGTAACAAAACAAATAAAGAAAAAAAGACAACCCAAGACTCTGAAGTACAGTGAACAAGTGGGTAGTTACCCCTCTGGTGAGGTGGGAGGTGGGTGAGGGGATGAGTAAAATAGGTGAAGGATTAAGAGCATACTTACCTTGATAAACCCTGAATATGTACAGGACTGTGGAATCACCATATTGTACACCAGAAACTAACACTGTACATTCATTGTACTAAAATTAAAATAATAAAAAATAATAAAAACAATGGAATAACAATACAGAAAAGCTGAGTGGAATGGTAAATGCTGGTCTTTTGATTCTCATGTACTTACCTATCATGACAGCACGTTCCTTTCCCCATCTCTTATGTTAAGACCACATGGAAACCAGTAACTTGGTCATCAGTAAAAATTCCTAAGATAGAAAACAATTATTTTAAGTTATGTCATTTAAGCAATATAGTAGATTACAGTCCAGTTTTTTCTTCAGCGAGGGAGAGTGAAAACTAAAAAATCCATGGAGGAAATCAAGGGGAAACTTAGCCATGTGATCAGGGACCACTACAGGTGCACCTATGTTTTGTCTGTTAAAAAAAAAAAAAATCCAGGCGCCTGGGTGGCTGAGTCAGTTGGGCATCGGACTTTGGCTCCGGTCATGATCTCACAGTTTAAGAGTTCAAGTCCTGTGTTGGGCTCCGTGATAACAGCTCAGAGCCTGGAGCCTGCTTCGGATTCTGTGTCTCCCTCTCTCTCTGCCTCGCCCCTGCTCACACTCTGCCCCTCTCTCTCAAAAATAAACAAACATTTAAAAAGATCCAGATGAGTCTTAAATGGCTCCTCTCCCCATTTCATTCTCTCCATTAAGATTAGTGTATAAGTGCTGACTCCGGATGGGTTGGAAGCTTCTCTGGCAGTCTGCTAGGGAGGGAGGCCACCAAAATCAGTGAACAGAGGGTTGGAAGCAGCTCAGACGCCAGGGCAGCTGCAGGAAGGAGGTGTGTGTGCAACAGAGTCAGTGGGTAGGCAGTGGGAGAGTCCGGGGCTGGCAGCAGCGGCAGTGGGGCGAGGAGAGGGCGCTGCTGAAGGGAGGAGGGAGGGAGAAAGTGCATGTGCTCCCTGCAGGTCACGTGAGAGGAAGTTCACCCTGGAGATCTTTGTGAAAAAGATTTCACAAGGAGGTGGATGTCTAAACAGCTAGAAATTGGAGGCTTCCCAAAGGGTTTGGAATATGTAGGGAGCTAAAAGCAACTGAGGCAAGAGTGGCCTTTTCCCAAAGGATGTCCTTGGGCATGGAGAGAATGAAAACTAAGCAGTAAGGCCGTATAGGTACCTTTCAGCGATGGCCCAGCATCCCCCGCTCAGCTCTTAGTTTATAGTGACCCCCATCCTGATAGCCTAGTGTGTGAGACAGTACCCTCATTTCTCTTGCTTGGCAGTCATTCTTTCTGGAAACTTCTGCAGCTCTATTTTGACTGCTGATTTCCAGACTTGTATGACTCCACTGGTCTCTCCTTCTGCATGTCAGTAAATTAGAATTCCTTCACAGTGGGTAATCGCTGGCCTTGCTCTTAAGTCCTTCCTCTTCTTTTTTCACAGCACTTGTATTTTTTCCTGAGCTGCCTTGAATTGCTTATGCCATTGATTGTAAGTTTGAGGGAAGGGACTATGTCTTAAATAGTATTTTGAACACATTTTACCTTCTTCATATGCCCTGTATCTGGTGGCCAAGTATGGTTGGTTAATAATGAACAAATGGATAAATGGGTATTTGAGGTTATGCCAATGAACTTGGAACTTAGAGCTTCTCAGGGACTAAATAAGTCTCAGAAACAGGTAGGTTCCGGTGCAGGCACCTGGCCTTTAGCAGGAGAAGGGAGCTCTGTTGGACAGTGAGGTAGATACTATGCTGCTGGAGGAAGGTGTCATCTGTGGATCACTGTCATCTCTGCTGTTCGAAGGTAGGGGAGAGACCGGCAGGTATCCCCCCAGCTGAGAAGACGCTGTGAGACTGGAAATGAAGCAGGTGACGCCATACAGTTTACACAGGTTTATCAGCGTTACTTACTGACAGCGGGGATCGGAAGACGATTCCAGGCTCAGTATAGTCAGTCTCTGCAAAGTTCAGGACTTAGTGTACAGAATTTTTAGAGTGAGGGTTGCACTGAAAGACCCGGTAGTGAGATCAAAGGGTTCACATGCACCTAATCGACAGCTAAGCCTTAATTAGATTTTGTGCCACCACCTGGGTATCAGGAAGGGGCAAGACTATGTTATCTCCAACAGATTAATGGGAGGCCAAAATAGGCCTCCTCCTGTTGCAGCCTTAGTGGGCATATCTGAAGCAGGAGCCCAGTGTCTGATGTACTAAGTAGGTTTTCAGGATTACAAAAGACATTCCTGGTTACCTTCAGTGACAAGGGTCTCTCGCAAGGATTCAGGAACATGTTAGGTCTCACAGGTCATCACCTCCCTCTTAGCTACTCAGTCACCCTTGCTCCCCAAGGCAGCTACCCAGCAGGCTGAGTGGAGCACCAGCACAGACCTCCGTCAACATTAGGACAGAACTTCCATTTCTGCAGAGCTCTTTGAATCCGTGTCTATTATAAAGAAAGAATGAAATGGATCAGTTTCTCATTCCCTTCTGTGGAATTCCTCTGTAGAGCATGGTTTTGCCTCACACTCTTAAAAGGCATTTGGTCTCCTTAGTTTTCTTTAGAGGTGAGATGGGGGTGGTGGGCAGTGAGTGGTAACGTGAGGCAAGCAATCCTACTACTGCCATGCATTCCCTGAAATAGTAAGTATGGCGCTGGCTTATGGGTTTTGTTTTTTTCGGGTGGTATTTTTTTGGGGGGCACAATGTAAACATGCTACCGCATGTGTTCTTAAATTGTGTTTTAAATTCTTTCGTGAATCACAGGACTTCAGAGCACTTATGTTTAATTCCCCCAAACTACTCCCTGATTCTCCACCATGTTCTCTCAGCTTTGCCACTCATAGTACATTGGACCAGAGTTTAGCCAGTAAAGTAAGAGAAACATCCATGCTATTATTTTTTTAAGTTTAGTTACTTATTTTGAGGGAGAGAAAGAGAGAGAGAGAGCGAGCAAGCAAGCAGGGGAGGGGGAGAGAGAGCTAATTCCAAGTAGGTTCTGCACTGTCAGTGTGGAGCGTGACATGGGTCTTGAACTCACAAACTGTGAGATCATGACCTGAGCTGAAATCAAGAGTCAGACACTTAACTGGCTGGGCCACCCAGGCGCCCCCAAGCTATTATTTTTTTAAATGACTCAGCCCAATTCAAAAGGAGCACTCATATGTAAGTGTAACTTATTATTAAAGCATTATGAAAGCCCCTGAAATAATCACTTAAAAATTATTAGTATATTATTTACTGTATTTTAAAGTTTAATGAAAAAAAATCTGGAAAAACTCTGGTCTATAACTCAAGGTTTGAGTGTTTTCAAAATAAAAAAAATACATGATTTTAAAACATATTTTAGGGGCACCTGGGTGGCTCAGTCGGTTAAGTGTCTGACTTCAGCTCAGGTCATGATCTCATGGTTCGTGGGTTCAAGCCCCGCAATCAGGCTGTGTGCGGACAGCTAGCTCAGAGCCTGGGGCCTGCTTCAGATTCTGTGTCTCCCTCTCTCTCTGACCCTCCCCTGCTCATGCTGTCTCTCTCTCTCTCTCTCTCTTTCTCTCTCTCTCTCAAATAAATAAAAACAGTAAAAAGAGAATTAAAAAAACATTAAAAAAACGCTTTAATATAGTATGGACAAATGGAGAGTCATACCTGTTGTATTCAAAGAAACTTACTATCATTCTATTCTATGACACTGTTATAAAGAAAACTTAGCAGCTCAACAGCTGCCAGTGTAAGTCTAGCAATTGTAGTTGTTGCTGGAATTCAGCTCTCTGTGAACTACTCCACACATTTAACTAAATCAAAGCCTATGCGGAGCCTTATTGAATTAGTGTAGGATTAAGAAAGAATTATTCACATTACATCACTTAAATTATAGACCTTAATCCCTGTAATAAAGTCAACCACTGCAATGTTTGCAAAAGAATAATGAGATCATAGGACTGACCTTTTCATTTAAGATACCAGAATCCGTCTCGAGAGATCACATTACCACAGCAGCCCTCCTTTGCCCTCTATCCCATCTTGGCCATTCTGTGTTAGGCCTTCCATCTTGTCTGGTGAGTTTATCAGGAGCTATGAGCACTATACTTAGGGACCAAGAATTATTATTTTTTAAATGTTTATTTATTTTTGAGAGTGAGAGTGAGAGCACAAGTTGGGAAGGGGCAGAGAGAGAAGGAAACACAGAATCTGAAGCAGGCTCCAGGCTCTGAACTGTCAGAACAGAGCCCAACATGGGGCCTAAACTCATGAACTGAGAGATCATGACCTGAGCCGAAGGCAAATGCTTAACTAACTGAGCCACCCAGGTGCCCCTGGGGACCGAGAATTATTAGGCAACCATCTACATCATGATTTAGAGGATTATGAAAAAGATCTCTGTATCTCTACTACCTCTATAAGGGATCCAAAATCCAGGTCTTGAAGGAAGTTCAGACTTCCTGACATTTTAGTTGCTAAAGAAGCCGGTTGTTTCTTTCTCCAAAGCACAAGACTTTCAGAGCTGACCTTGTCATCTAGTCAATGGTGATGCATACAATACTAGCAATGCTAAGTTTGGAATGGATAACTGAGACATGATGAGGAAATCTGGTCATTTATGCCTTTCCTGTTAAATGAGTACTAGCTAAATGTAGAATATAGCATATATAGGAAGATTTAATAGAATTACATGATTCTTCTTTAACTTAAATTTTATCAGTTGAAATGACCTACTCTTGGCTTACAAATTTAAAATAAAAATTTTCTGAGATATCACAAGGCTATAAGACTTTGTTTTACATAAGAAACCCATCTGTCTGGAAAAGATGGTGGAAAAAGAAGATCCTAAGTTCGCCTGGTTCCATGGATACACCTAGATAACACCCACATCATTGTCAATAACCTAGAAAATGACTAGCAGACTCTCCCCTGCTAATCATAGAGAAGAGGCCACATTGAAAAACAGTAGGAAGGGTGGACACATGATTAGGAATCAAAATGAAGGGTAGAGACATCATTAAAACTAAAACTGACCTGCGATACTGGCCGTGGGAGGGAGGGACATCACAGACACAGAGAAGACGGAGGAGAAGACCCCACCCCAGGCACAGGGACCCACAATGGGAACATAAATCCCCATAACATTTGATTCTAAAAACCAGAGGGGCTTAATTTGGCAAGTTCTTAAAATCAGTGGGGCTCAACACTAGGAAATTTAAAAAGCAGTGGCTCAGCTTGAGGAGAAGGAGAAGGCAATAGAAAAATGAGTCTCTGCCCTTAAAAGGACAGCATAACGAATAGCTCTGTAGAGATGCAGCTTCTGGCCCAGAAGCAATAGTTTGAAAAAACACCTGGGGTATATGAGAAGGAGACTTATTTAGTAATCTCAGAGTGTGTGCTGGAGGGGCAGGCATCTTTAGAAGACTTCTCTCAGAGCTAAAGGTGGTGGGTACCATTTCCCTCCCTGCCCATGAGCCGAGATACACAGACACTTATGGGAATAAGTAGAGTGCCAACACTCTACACCTAGCTTGTTAACAGCAGCTCACCTCATGCTCTTCTCTGGTCCACACCTTACAACCAATCCTCGGCTGTTCTCCAAAGTGGCAACACATCCTCTCCCATAGCAGACCTGTGCACACAATGCTAACACCCTGGGTCCCACCCTCATGTTCTCCAGTGGACCCGCCCCCTTAACCTCCCTTCTCCAGGAGTTCCCCAAAGCAGCTCTAGGTCTCTTCCCACAGCAGAAAGTGTAAACCTTGCTAACATTGTGAACCCCACCCCCATGTTCTCCTTCAAAGATACCCCTTCCAACCTGCCCTCAGCAGGGAATCATCCAAAGCGATGCCACAAGCCTGGTAATATACAAGCAGTCCTTACACTGGTCAGCACCACCCAAAATTGGCTCTTGCCCTGAGAAATGGGGGAGATCCCACACAGACAAGTTCTACAGCAGCCCTAGAAGTGGGCTAGGGGTAAACGCCTGGTCTGACTGCTGGCCCTGCCCACCAATGAAAGCCTCTCACAGGACAACACAGGGAAAGTGCTCTGTAGTTTGATGTGACCATAGTTCTGGAAAATGCCTCCTCTGACTCAACTCAAGCCCAAGGCAGCCCCACACTGGCCCATTAACAATACCAGACTAAATCCTCCCCACAATAGGCAAAGACAGCCATTGCAGATAACTGAACAGAAGCTTAGTCACAATAGTAGAAAGCATGCAACACACATAGGAGACACCCCTGAAGTGCCAGTTTCTGATGAACAGGGTATATCACACTGCAGGACACCACAGGATCTTTTCTTCATAAGACCACTACTTTCAAGAATAGGAGGCATAACTGACTTAACACACAGAAACAGACACATAGAGTTAGATGAAAACAGGAGATAGAGGAATATGTCCCAAATTAAAGAATAGGACAAAACCAGAGCAAGAGAGCTAAGCAAAACAGAGATAAGTTATATGCCTGATAGAGAATTTAAAGCAGTGGCCATAAAGGTACTCATTGGACTTGAGAAAAGAGTGGAGGACCTCAGTAAAACCCTCAACAAAGAGATGGAAAACATAAAAGAGAACCAATTAGAGATGAGCTTAGTAATGAAAATGAAAAATACACCAGATGGAATAAATACGAGACTGGAGAGTACAAAAAACAGATTAATGATCTGGAGGACAGAGAAATGGAAAGCAATCAAGCTAAACAGGAGAAAGAAAAAAAGGATAAAAAAGACAATAGATTAAGGGAACTCAGTGACACCATCAAGGGTAACATCATTCTCATCATAGGAATCCCAGAAGGAGAAGAAGGGAAAAGGGGGCAGAAAATGTATTTGAAGAAGTAATAGCTAAAAACTTGCCCAATCTAGGGACTGTTATATGTATAAGTGTCATATATAAACCTAATGGTGATCACAAATCAAAACCAGTAACAGATATGCAACTAAAGACAATTGAACAAAGAACTACAAAAACAACAGTAAATCAAGTAACAAAATGGCAATAAATACATACCAATCAATTACTTTGAATGTAAATGGACTAAATGCTCATTATCAAAAGACAAAGGATGACAGAATGGATAAAAAAGCAAGCCTATATGAGACATATTTCAGACCTAAACACACATGAAGACTGAAAGTGAAGGGATGGAGAAGCATTTATCATGTAAATGGAAGTGAAAAGAAAGCCAGGGTAGCAATACTTATATTGGACAAAGACTTACATGAGACAAAGATGGATGTTACATAATCATAAATGGAATAATCCAACAAGAAGATACAACAATTGTAAATATTTATGCACACAACAGGGAAGTCCCCAAATATATAAAGCAGCTATTAACAAACACAAAGGAACAAATAGATAGGAATACAATAATAGTAGGTGTCTTTAATACCCCACTTACCTCAGTGGATAGATCATTCAAACAGGAAATCAACAAGGAAACAATGGCTTTGAGGACACATTGGATTAGATGGATCTAACAGATGTATTCAAAACATTCCATCCTATACAACAGAAATACATTCTTTTCAAGTTGCACATGGAACACTGTCCACAATAGATCACATATTAGATCATAAAACAAGCCTCAACCAGTTCAAAAACATTGAAGTCATACTATGCATCCTTTCCAACGACAGTGCTATGAAACTAGAGATCAACCATAGGAAAAAAACCTGGAAAGAACACAAATATATGGAAGTTAAATAACATGCTACTAAACAATGAATGGGTCAATCAAGAAATCAAAGCAGAAATAAAAAAATACATGAGACAAATGAAAATAGAAGTTAATGATCCAAAATATTTAAGATGCAACAAAAGTTGTTCTAAGAAGAAAGTTTATAGCAATACAGGTCTACCCCAGGAAGCAAGAAACATCTCAAAAAAACCCCCCTCAAACCTTAAACCTTAAGGAACCAGAAAAAGAAGAAAAATCAAAATCCAAAAACCAGTAGAAACGTTGCCAGGTGCCAGGTTAATTGGGAAGACTCCAGGCCCTGACTTTTTGACCCAACCCATCCAAAAGATATTGCTAATAACTCTTGGTCTCATGACAAGAAAAAATTCAAGGACAGATGCACAGTGAGTGAGAGACACAAGCAGGAAAGTTTGTTAAAGCAAAAGTACACTCTTGAGATGTGGGAGTGGGAGTGGGAGAGGGAGGGACGGAGAGAGTGAAAGAGATGCCGCCCTAGGTTTGAGTTTCTATCATTTATCAACAGTCGTTAACAAGGGGGAGGAATATTTGTCATCTGAGGTGGGGAATTCTTGGAAGCAGTGTTTCAACCTTTTTCTTCTTTATTTCTTCAGGGGGTTCTGGCCTATTTTGTCAGCCATCTTGGCCTGTCTAGTTTGATTCAGTGTCTTGAGTTTTGGAGTACTGTGAGGACAGGCCTCTAACTTTCTCTATAGTTGGTCATGATTTCTTCTTTGCTGGTCTCAAGGCATCATGTTAGAACCAAACTGCCTCTAATAGAAGGGAAGAAATAATGAAGATTAGAGCAGAAATAAATGAAATAGAAACTAAAAGAAAAATCAATAGAACAGATCAATAAAACCAGGAGCTGGCTCTGTAAAAAGATGAACAAATTTGATAAACTTTCGGCCAGACTCATAAAAGAGAGACAGAGACAGACAGACAGAGAAAGAGAGAGAGAGAGAGAGAGAGAGAGAGAGAGAGAGAGAGAGAGAGAGAAAGAGGAACAGAGGATTCAAACAAACCAGAAATGAAAGATGAGAAACAACCAACACCACAGAAACAAAAACAGTTGTAAGACAATGTGATGAAAAATGATATGCCAACAAATTGGACAACCTAGAGGAAATGGATAAATATCTAAAATCATGTAATCTCTCAGAACCAGGAAGAAATAGAATATTTGAACAGAGTGTTATCAGAAATTAGACTCCCAAGAAACAAAAGCCCAGGACCAGATGGCTTTACAAATGAATTCTACTGAGTATTTAAAGAAGAGTTAATGTCTATCTTCTGAAACTACTCCAAAAATTAGAATAGGAAGGAAAGCTTCCAAATTCATTCTATGAGTCCAGCATTATCCTGATACCAAAATCAGATAAAGACACCACAAAAAATCCACAACAAAATATTATCAAATTGAATCCAACAATATGTTTAAAAAAATCACTCAACACTATCAAGTGGAATTTATTTCTGGGATGCAAGGGTGGTTTAATACTCACAAATCAATGTGATATATCGTATCAACAAGAAAAATGATAAAAACCATATGATCATTTCAATAGATGTAGAAAAAGCATTTGAGAAAGTACAATATCTATTCATCTTCAGGAGAGTAGGTTAAGAGGGAACATACCTCAACATAGTAAAGACCACAGTGAAAAACCTACAGCTAACATCATACTCAATGATGAAAAATTTAAAGTTTTCCCCTAAGGTCAGGAAGAAGACAAGAATGTCCACTCTCACCACTTTTATTTAACATAGGTCTGGAAGCCTTGGCCACAGTAATCACACAAAAAAGAGAAGTAAAAAGAATCCAAGTTGGTAAGGAAGAAGTAAAATTGTCTCTCTTTGCAGATGACATAAGACTTTGTAGAAAATCCTAAAGACTCCATCAAAAGACTACTAGAACAGATAAATGAATTCAGTGAGGTCACAGAATTCCAAATCAATGTAAAGAAATTTATTGCATTTCTATACACTAATAATAAAGTGGCAGAAAGAAATTAATAAAACAATCCTATTTGCAATTGCACCAAAAAGAATAAAATTCCTAGGAATAAACTTAACCAAGGAGGTGAAAGACTTGTACTCTGAAAACTGTAAAACACTGATGTAAGAAATTGAAAATGATAGAAATAAATGGAAAGGTATCCCATACTCATGGATTGGGGGAACATATATTGTCAAAATGCTTGTGCTACCTAAAGCACTCTATACATTTAATGGAATCCTTTTATCAAAGTTCCAATAGCATTTTCCACACAACTTAAACAAGTAATACTAAAATTTGTATACAACCACAAAATAACCCAAATAGCCAAAGCAGTATTAAAAAAGAACAAACTGGAGGTATCACAATCCAAGATTTCAGGTTATACTACAAAGTTGTAGTAATCAAAACAATATGGTCCTAGCACAAAAAACAGACATATAGCTCAATGGACTAGAATAGAGAGCCCAGAAATAAATCCATGATTATGTGGTCAATTGATCTACTACAAAGGGGGCAAGAACCAACAATTGAAAAGAGAGTTTCATCAACAAATGATGTTAAGAAAACTGGACAGCCAAATGGAAAAGAATGAAACTAGACCATTTTCTCTCACCATACACAAATATAAACTCAAAATAAAGACCAAAATATGCGACCTGAAGCCATAAAATTAGAAGAGAGCATGGGCAATAATTTCCCTAACATCTGCAGTATTAATATTTTTCTAGATATATCTCTTGAGGCAAGGGAAATAAAAGCAAAAATAAACTATTGGACTATTTAAAAATTAAAAGCTTTTGCACAGAAAAGGAAACAATCAAGAAAACAAAAGGGCAACCTATTGAATGGAAGAAGAGATTTGCAAATGATATATCTGATATGGGTTAATATCCAAAAAAATATAAAAAGCTTACACAATGCAAGAGCAAAACCCCCAAATAATCCAATTTTAAAAAGGGCAGATGTGTGGCTCAGTTGCTTAAGCATCTGATCCTGAACTCAGGTTAAGTCTTGATCTCAGGATTGTGAGTTCAAGCCCTGGGTTGGGCCCCATGGTGGGCATGAAGCCTACCTTTAAAAAATGGGCAGAAGACATGAATAGACATTTCTCCAAAGAAGACATCCAGTTGGCCAACAGACACATGAAAAGATACTGAACATCACTCATCATGAAAATGCAAATCAAAACCACAATGAGATATTACCTCACACCTATCAGAATGGTTAAAATCAACAACACACAAAACAGCAGACCTTGGCCAGGATGTGGAGAAAAAAGGAACCTTCATACACTGTTGATGGGAATGCATAGTGGTGCAAAACAGTATGGAGATTCTTCAAAAAGTTAAAAATAGAATCATCATGTCCTGTAATTTCACTACTGGATATTTACCCAATAGTAGAAAAACACTGATTCAGAAAGATATATGTGTCCCTGTATTTACTGCAGCCTTATTTAGAATAGGATATGGAAGCAATCCAAGTGTTCATGAAGATAAAAATGGGTGAGGCTCCTGGGTGGCTCAGTTGGTTAAGCATTCAACTCTTGGTTTCAGCTCAAGTCATGATCTCATGGTATGTGAGATTCAGTCTCATGTCCAGCTCAACTGATAGTGTGGAGCCTCCTTGGGATTCTCTTTCTCCCTCTTTCTCAAAATAAGTAAAATTATATTTATAAAGAGATGGGGGAGCCTGGGTAATTCAGTCAGTTGAGTGACTATGGTTCAGGTCATGATCTCATGATTCATGAGTTCAAGCACTGCATCGGGCTCTGTACTGACAGCTCAGAGCCTAGAACCTATTTTGGGGTCCATGTCTCCCCTCTCTCTGCTCATCCCCTGCTTGTGCTCTCTCTCTCTCTCTCGCTCTCTCTCTCTCAAAAATGATTTAAAAAAAAAAGAAATGAACAGAGAAAGATGTGGTACATATATACAATGGAATATTAGCCATAAAGAGAGAAATCTTGCCATATGCAACAACATGGATCAAACTAGAGGGCATAATGCTAAGTGAAATAAGTTAGAGAAGGACTATATGATTTCATTCACATGTGGAATTTAAATAAACACATAAAAAATTAGCAAGGAAAAAAAGAGGCAAACTTAAAAGCAGATTCTTAATAATAGAGAACAAACTGGTAGTTACCAGAGGGGAGGTGGTTGGGAAGACGGGTGAAATAAGTAAAGGGGATTAAGAGTACACTTGTCATGATGAACACTGACTAATGTACAGAACTGTTGAGTCACTATATTGTACACATGAAACTGGTCTAACACTGTATGTTATTTTACTGGAATTAAAATAAACCCATATAATTTGGTTGGAGTAGTAGAAATGTAGAGCTTTAGAATATTTTTATTTATTATTTTAGAATGTTTTTAAAGTTAGGTTGTCATTAACTTAAAATGGATTACTATAAGTTGTTTTAGGTAAGTGTCATGGTAACCACACAGCAAAATTTTATAGTATATACAGAAAACATGAGAAAGGAGTCAAGCATATCAGTAGAGAAAATATACCACAAGGAAATGAATATAAATGTATTTATAGTATAATAAAATAAATTAATTTTTATACCTATCAATAATTATGATACCATAATAAATGAACTAAATTCCCCATTAAAGTTATGGATTAAAAAACCATAACTTTTATACACTGACTACAGAGACTCACTTCATATGTAAGGACAGAGACTGAGGGGCACCTGGGTGGCTCAGTTGGTTAAGTGTTCAACTTCGGTTCAGGTCATGATCTCATGGTTTGTGAGTTCAAGCCCTGCGTCAGGCTCTGAGCTGTCAGCACAGAGCCTGGAATCTGCTTTGGATTTTGTGTCTCCCTTTCTCTCCCTGATTCTCCACAGCTCATGCTCTCTCAAAAATAAATAAACATTAAACAGATTTTTTTTAAAAAGTGACAGAGATAAAAGTGAAGGGATTAAAAGAAATATTCCACGTAAATGGAAATCAGAAAGCAAGCTGAGGTAGCTATACTTATACCAGACAAAATAGACCTTAAGCCAAAATTCATAACAAAAGACTATATAACGATGACACAGTCAACCAAGAGAATATAATTTCTGTTAATGTTTATGTATCCAGCATAGGTGCAGCTAAATACATAAAGCAAACATTAACTGACCTAAAAGGAGAAATAGATTGCAATACAATAGTAGTAGTAGACTTTAATACCTTATCCAAACATAAAACTAATAAGAAAACATTGGCCTTAACACATTAGACCATATGGACTTAACATTCCACCCAAAAGCAACAGAATACACTTTTTTCTTAAACACACATAGAATATTCTCTGGAATATATCACATAAGTCCACAAAATGAGCCTTTTTATTTTTATTTGGTTTTTGCAAAACAAATCTTAATAAATTTAAGATTAAAATCATATCAAGCACCTTTTCCAACCACAATGGTATAAAACTAGACATCAGTTATGAGGAAAAAACTGGAAAATTTACAATATGTCAAGATTAAACAGATTTCTGAACAACCAATGTTTCAAAGAAGAAATCAAAAGAAATTAAAAAATATCTTAAGACAAGTGAAAGTGGAAGTACAACATACCACAACTGAGATGCAGCACAGCCAGTTCTAAGAAGGATAGTCATAGCAATGAATACTTACATCAGGAAAACAAAAAATATCATAAACAAACAACATAACTTTACACCTCAAAGGAACTAGAAAAACAAACTAAGGAAGGTAATAAAGATCAGAGAAGAACTAAATGAAAGAATCTAAAAAGATAACAGAAAAGATCAATGAAACTAGGGGTTGAGTTTTTGGAAAGAAACAAAATCGATGTATCCTTAGTTAGACTAACAAAGTAAAAAAGGAAATCAAAATCAAAAATAGAAGAGAAGACATTAAACCTGATACCACAGAAATACAAAGGATCATGAGATTATTATGAACAATTATATCCCTACAAAATAAACATAAAAGAAATGAATAAATTTTTAGTAACTTACAACATACCCAGACTGAATTAGAAAGAAACAAAATCTAAACAGAATGATTACTAGTAAGTAGTAATGATTACTTCACTGGTCAGTTCTACCAAATGTTTGAAGAATTAATACTACTTCTTCTCAAAATCTTCCAAAAATAAAAAAAGAGGGGTCACTTTTATTTTAGGAGGTCAACATTACCTGGATACAAAAACCAGACAAGGACAGTACAAGAAAAGGAAATTATAGGCTACGTCTCTGATGAACCTAGATATAAAAATCCTCAACAAAATATTAGCAAACTAAATTCAACAATACACTAAAAGGAACATACACTACGATGAGGTGTGATCTACTCCAGGGATGCAAGGATGATTAAACATCCACAAATTAATGTGTTATATCACATTAACAAAAGGAAGGATAAACATCATATGATCATCTGAACAGATGCAGAAAGGACAATTGACAAAATTCAACATTTGTTCATAATAAAAAGTCTCAACAAAGGGGTATAGAAGGAATGTACCATCTCATAATAAAGCCCATATATTATAACCCCACATTGGCATTACACTTAATGGTCAAAAGCTGAAAGCTTTTCCTTTAAGACCAAAAACAAGACGAGGGTGCCCACTCTTACCACTTAGACTCAACATAGTATTGGAAGTCCTAGCCAGAGAAAATAGGCAATAAAAAGAAATAAAACGCATCAAAATTAGAAAAGAAGAAGTAAAATTGTCTTTACTTGCAGATGACATGATTTTATATACCGAAATCCCTAATATTCCAAATATGCACATACATGATAGTGTTGGAACTAATAAATTCAGTAAATTTTCAGGACATAAAATCAATATACAGAAATTAGTTGCATTTCTATACACTAATAATGAACTATCAGAAAAAGAGCATAAAATAATCTCACTTATAATTACACCAAAAAGAATAAAATGCGTAGAAAACTTAACCAAGAAAGTGAAAGGTTTATACACTGAGAGTGTAAGACAGTGTTGAAAGAAATTGAAGACACAAATAAATGGAAAAATATGCCATGCTTACGGATTGGAAGAATTAATATTATTAAGATGTTCATGCCACCCAAAGCAATTCAATTATATATCCAATGCAACCCCTACTAAAATTCCAGTGCTTTTTTTTCACAGAAATAAAATAAACAATTCTAAATTTGTATGGAATCACAAAAGATCCCAAATAGCCAAGCAATCTGGAGAAAGAATAACAAAGAATATCATGCTTCCCAATGTCAAACTGTATTGCAAAGCTATAATAATCAGAGAAGTACAGTATTGGCATAAAAACAGACATAGAGATTAATCAAATACTGTAGAGAGCCCAGACATAAATCCATGGACATACAGTCAATTAACTGATGACAAAGGAGGCAAGAATATACAAGGGGGAAAGGATAGTACCTTAAATAAATGGTATTGAAAAAACAGGACAGCCACATGTAGAAGAATGAAACTGGACCCTGTCTTACTTTCTTCACAAAAATGAACCTGAAATGGATTATAGACTTGAACATAATATATATCATTCTAAAAAGTTTCTGCACAGTAAGGGAAGCCATCAAGAAAATAAGGAAACCTACTGATTGGGAGAAATATATGCAAAAGTGTATATTGAATAAGAGGTAAATATATAAAATATATGAAGAACACATAACTTAATAGCAAAAAAACCTCCACAAACAATCCAATTTAATAAATGGGCAGCATATCTGAAAAAATACTTTTCCAAAGAAGATATGCAGTTGGCCAATACATACATGAAAGTATATTCATCATCACTAATCAATGAGGAAATGTAAATGAAACCCATAACAAGACATCACTTCACACCTGTCAGAAGGGCTAAAATAAAAAACACAAGAAATAAGCGTTGATGACGATGTGGAGAAAAGGAAACATTTGTATACTTTTGGTAGGAATTCAAATTGATACAGCACTATGGAAGACAGCATGGAAGTTTCTTAGAAAATTAAGAATAGATCTAGTAATTCCACTGCTGGATATTTACCTAAAGAAAATGAAAATGCTAATTCAAAAAGATAGATCACTTCTATGTTTATTGCAGCATTATTTACAATAGCCAAGATATGGGAACAACATTCCCATCATTGACAGATGAATTGATATAGAAGATGTGGTACACACACACACACACACACACACACACAGTGGAATATTATTCAGTCATAAAAACTGAAATCTTGAGGTGCCTGGGTGGCTCAGTCAGTCAAGCATCAACTCTTGATTTCAGCCCATGGTTCAGGAGATCAAGGCCCTGCTTAGGATTCTCTCTCCCTCACACTCTGCCTGCCTCCTTCCCTCTCTCTCTTTCTCTTTCTCTCAATAAATAAACATTAAAAAACAAAGAATTGTTTTAAAAAATCCTGAAATCTTGCCATTTATGACATGGATGGACCTAAAGGGTAATGTGCTAAGTGAAATAAGTCAGAGGGAAAATACAAATACTGAATTATTTCACTTACATTTGAAAGTTATAAAACACAACAAACAAATAGATCCATAAATAAAGAGAACTGGAGATTGTTAAAGGAAAAGGGGGAGGAGGATGGACATAATAGGAGAAGGGGTAAAAGAGGTATAAACTTCTTGTTATAAATAAGTCACAAGGATGAAAATACAGCATAGGAAATATAATCAATAATATTGTAATAACTTTGTATGGTAACAGATTGCAACCACACTTATGGTGAGCATTGCATAATGTATAAAATTGTCAAATCACTATTTTGTGCACCTGAGACTAATATTGTATGTCAACCATACCTCAATAAAAATTGTTAAAAAATTAAAAATAGAATATATGATTCAACAATTTTTTACTTGAGTATTTTTTTTGATGTTTATTCATTTTTGAGAGACAAAGAGAGACACAGCACGAGTTGGTGATGGGCAGAGAGAGAGGGAGACACAGAATCCAAAGCAGGATTCAAGCTCCCAGCTGTCAGCACAGAGCCTGACGCCGGGCTCGAACTCAGACTGTGAGATCATGACCTGAGCTGAAGTCAGATGCTCAACCAGCTGAGCCACCCAGGTGCCCCTTTACTTGAGTATTAACAGAAGAAAATGAAAACACTAACTGGATCTGATATCTGCAACTCCGTGCTCATTACAGCATTATTTATTTTACTTTTTAAAGGTTTTTTGTTGTGTTTTTGTTTTTGTTTAGTTTATTTATCTGGAGAGACAGGGAGGCAGAGAATCCCAAGCAGGCTCCACACTGTCAGTGCAGAGCCTGATGCGGGTCAGATCATGACCTGACTTTGGCTCTTAACAAATTGGGCCACCCAGGTTGCCTTTTTATAGCATTATTTACAACAGCCAAGACATGGAAACCACATAAGTGTCCATCAATGGATGAATGGATCGAGAAAATGTGCTGTATGTGTATACACACACACACACACACACACACACACACACACACACACACGATTATTCAGCCATAAAAAGAAGGAAATCTTGCCCTTTGTGACAATATGGATGTGTCTTGAGGGCATTATGCTAAGTGAAATAAATCAGAGGAAGACAAATCCTGTATGATCTGTGGAATCTAACAAAACAAAATCATGCTCATAGATTCATTGGTGGTTGCCAGAGGCAGGGTTGGGGAGTGGACGAAACGGTAAAGCTGGCCAAAAAGTACAAATGTTCAGCTCTAACTGGGGATGTAATGGACAGCATGATGACTATAGTTAATATTACTGTATTATATATTTGAAAGTTGCTAAGAAAGTAGATTTTAAAAGTACTCATTACAAGAAAAACTTGTAATTATGTGTGGCGATGAATGTTAACTAGACTGATGTAATCACATCAATATATATCAAATCATTATGTTGTACACTTGAAACTAATATGTTAAATGAAAACTTTTTATTGAGACTACTGACTTAATACTTGGATGAGTGAGCAATTACTGGAAGCCGTTTCTGAATCACCGAAGTCGAGAAATCTCCTTTTGAGGTAAGGTGGGTTTGCAAGGCTCCTGACATCAGATGGTGACCAATGTCTACCCCCCACTCAATTATTTTTGCTTGAGCACCAACCCCCAGGGCACCTTGTTGACTGGTATCAGGAATGACTCATTCCTTTATCCTAAAGATACGCTAATTGCACCTTGTGAAGGAACTTATTATAAGAAATTTTCTTTTGTGTTTATGGGAGTAAATATTACATTTACTGAGAAACCTGTTTTACTTCCTCTCAAGAAAACAGGCTATTGACCCCTGCTCACAAAGAACTAACCTTTGCCTTTACAATGCTAAACACATGGCCTTGTATTTGAATGCTAAAGGTCCTTTCCTTCCCCATGTCATAAGCATCTAAATCACCTACATCAATTACTATTGATAAAGATTATGCATGAGTCTTCTACCAAACTATGTTCTGGGCAATTTTTACATACCAAAGAATTTGTCATCAGAAATCATTGTCTAAGGCACATGCCACTTCTGTTTTGTACCCCATACATTTTTTTCAATAAATAAAGCTGACTCTGAGGTCAGTGCAGAGATGTCTGCCTGGTGATCAGAAGGAAACTCGTGGCTGTCTCATTCCCTCCCCCACTTTTGCTAACTCTCATCTCTCTTGTGCCGACACCATCCATCCTTCAGGGAATCCTGAACCTGCTGGAGCTGGATGCCGGCAAGCAATAACCCGAAAAGCTTTCAATGTATCAGAATGGACATCTAGACTAATAGCACATAATTAGCTGATTGTTAGATCATTTGGAAGCCCATAATGTTCCAGTCAAGTTAACAAAAGTCAAGAAAAACTTACAGTGCCTGAAATATTCATACTTGGGGGCAGAAATGGATACAGATCAGATTTTATGTAAAATAATCAAATTTGCATTATTCACAGTGGAGTACTATTCTACTTCTTTATATTAATATTAATAGCCTAATTTAAATTAGTTTTCCTGATTATAAGAGAACTTTATATTCACTGTTGAAAATTCAGGAATAAAGAAAAATGCTAAGAATAAAATAAGAATCACTTGTAAATTCACCATCTAGTGAAAAAGCACAATGAACCCTTTGGTAATTTGGGTCTTTTTTTCATTTCCAGGCCTTTATGTTTTATTTTGATTTTTTATTTTATTTTTATTTCTAATTTTTAATGTTTATTTTTGAGAGAGAGAGAGAGCAGGGAAGGGGCAGAGAGAGAGGGAGACACAGAATTCAAATCAGACTCCAGGCTCTGAGCTGTCAGCACAGGTCCTGATGCAGAGCTTGAACTCATAAACCATGAGATCATGACCTGAGCCGAAGGTGGAGGCTTAACCAACTGAGCCACCCAGGTGCTCAGTTTATTTTTAAATTAATTAATTAATTAATTAATGTATTTATTTTGAGGGAGGGAGGGAGGGGGAAGGGGGGAGAGAGAGAAAGAGAGAGAGAGAGAGAGAGAGAGAGAGAGAGAGAGAGAGAGAGAGAATCCAATGAAGGCTCTGTGCTGTCAGTGTAGAGCCTGGCATGGGGCTCAATCTGACAAACGATGAGATCATGACCTGAGCTGAAATCAAGAGTTGGACACTTAAGAAAAAAAACAACAAAAAAAGAGTTGGTTGCTTAACCAAATGAGCCACCCAGGTGCCCTGATGCCTTTAAACTCTAATGATGTTTTTAGGTTAAAATTGTACAACAGTTGGATTCTATTATTCCTGTATTTTTGTATGAAGTTAACACATGTAAATTGGTTAGAAGTCACTTAGCATTTCAAAGCATAAAATTACAAAAAAATCCTCATTTACACTAATTCTTCTTAGCTAACTTTTGTAATTCTTGTCTGGAGCAACCATATGCAACTTTCTTTTGACCTATTATAGTATTTACAGTTATATTTCTAAATATGCTTTGATTGCCCCTTCCTGATTTGCCCAGAATGGGTATAGAACATGGAGCCAACAATTTAAATATTCCCCTAATTATGGAACATATACGTTACTTGGAAATCCTTATTATTATGGATAACACATCAGTTAATATCCTTCAACACAAATGTTTGCTAATTTGTTAGGATGCATTTTTTTCTTGAAGTGTAATTGCAGATCCAAACTGCCTAGCTTCCATACAGAAAGTTTGTGTTCTTTCCAGCGTTATTTTACTTGGTTAAAGATGTCAGTCTTTAATTCTATTTGCTTTTATACTCGAAAAGAAAAACTTCTCTACCCCTAGATCAGATAAATACACACCTACATTTCCCTCTAGGGGTCATGTGATTTTATACTTTTACACTGAAGTCTTTGATATAGCTGAAGTTTAGTCTGTAAAGAGATACAAAAATCCAATTTTTCTTTCCCAAATATTAGCCACTTGCCCCAGAAACATTCAGGGACTAGCTCTTCCTTTTCCTACTGATCTGTAATGTAACTTTTACTGACTTAAGTTCTTGCATATTCTAGTTTCTGTTTGGAAAGGAGGAGAAGGTGGTAGGGGTGCTGTCTGGGTGGGACAGGACTTCTAACCCATTAATCTGGCCGTCCTTTCATCTGTATCAAACTGCTTACATTAATTAGATAACAGTTTGATACACTATCAAATAATGGTAAGATCAGTATCACGGTTTCTTCTTAAGGGTTTCAGAACCTTTCACCCCAAAATATGCCACTTTGGCACATGGATTATTTTGAGCTAAAGGCACTTGAGAAACAGCAAATGTGGAAAGCTCTCTGCCCTCCCCCTCTCCCCCTGAAAGTGGAACACAAGATTTACCCACGAGAAAGGTGCCTTCCCTGCACTGGGAAGAGAAGAATATTCTTTTTAAATTTTATTTTAGAAAAAAGAGGGTATATTTGAGAGAGGGGAGAGGGACAGATGGAGAAGGAGGGAGGGGGAGAGAGGGGGAGGGAGGGAGAGAGACAGACAGACAGAGAATCTTAGGCTGAGCACGGAGGCTGATGCAGGGCTCCATCTCACCACCCTGGGATCATGACCTGATCCACAATCAAGACCTGGCCACTCAATTGACTGAACCACCCAGGTGCCTCGGGAAGAGCATTCTTACTGGCAGAGCCTGGGAGTAGACGCTAACGTGGACTTCCACAAACCTACTAAAAGAACCCTGATTTTTCATTAGTTTCCCCATATATTTATTAGTTACTATCCCAACATTTATTGTTACTAGCCCATTTTATCATATCCAGTCAGTCACACCACCACAAATTACTATTTTTTTTGTGTAGAAAGGTATATAAGTTTTGGGGCCTCAAGCCATCCTTGGGTCTTCATTTCCCTGCTGGATTCCCATGTACACATGACAATTATAAATTTGTATGTCTTTCTCCTGCTAATCTGTCTTAGGCCCAGTCACAGAACTTATAGTATAAAAAGGAAGTTTTACTTTCCTTACGCTTTTTTCCCCTTTCCTATAAGTTATTTTTTTAGTTTATTTTTTGAGAGAGAGAGTGAGTGAGCGAGAGAGCAAGCATGTGGGGGGCAGGTCAGAGAGAGAGAGACAGAGAGACAGAGAGGAGAAAGAGAATCCCAAGCAGGCTCCATGCCATTAGTGTAGAGCCCGATGCAAGGCTCGATGTTTACAGTTGATTGTTTAACAGACTGAGCCAAGAGGTGTTCTCTGAAAGTTTTTAAAATAGAAACTTTTTATATAATTATTTATAAAATATTTACAAAATAGTGAAAATAGTGGTTTCTTCCAACTTTAACATTTTCTCTAAGTTTTTATTTTATCAGACTGTATTTAGATCACTTAAGTCAATGAATTGCATTTCAGGAATGATGTTAAGTTTAGCATTCTTCTATACTTTCATTATATATAGAATACATTTGTTCTTGGAACAGCCTATCTAATACTACAGTCTGTAATCTCTCGAGCTGTTGATGTTCTCAGAATAACATCTAACCTTTATTAAATTCTTACTATGGCAGGCGTGTCCCTAAGCCTGCTGCATGTTAAGTCAGGCTGTTTAACAACTGTGAAGATAAGTTGGTATTACCCCATTTTATGCATAGGAAATTGAGGCTCAGAGAGTGAGGTAACATGACCATGTTCCCCAGCTTGAGTGTTGGAGTCAAAATCCAGACCTGCACAGCTCAGGCTGGTCCTGTCAACCATGTGTTGTGGGAAACCCTTCGATTTATTGCAGGACTTTCAGAGTCTTTCTGCCTTTTCCCCTGCTCTCCCGAATTTAATGCACAACAATATCTTAAAAAAAAAAAAAAACCTTTAAGTTTATTTTGAGAGAGAGGGCACATGGGGTAGAGGTAGAGAGAGAAAATCCCAAGCAGGCTCCATGATGTCAGCACAGAGCTCTATGCAGGATTCAATCCCATGAATGGTGACATCATGACCCAAGCCCAAATGGAGAGTTGGGCCCCTAACCGACTGAGATACCCAGGCATCCCAAGTTTTTTTTTTTTTTAATTCGTTTTTAAAATTATGTTTGAGAGAGAGACAGTGCAAGCAGGAGAGGGTCAGAGAGAGAGGGAGATGCAGAATCTGAAGCAGGCTCCAGGCTTTGAGCTAGCTGTCAGCACAGAGCCTGATGCGGGGCTCGAACCTACGAACTGTGAGATCATGACTTGAGCCTAAGCCAGATGCTCAACCAATTGAGCCACCCAGGCCCCCCCCCCCCGGTTTTAAAAATTATAACATATCACTAACTTAACCATTTTTTGTTAAGTGTATATTACAGTAATGTTAACTATAGTCTCATTGTTGTACAACGGAGCTCTAGAACTTTTTCATTTGGTAAAATTGAAACTCTGGGGCCACTCAACTCCCTTGTTCCTTTCCTCCCAGCCCCTGGCAACCAAAATTCTACTTTACTTCTAGAATTTGATGGTTTTAGATATCTCATATAAGTGGAATCATACTCTTCTTTACTTTTTGTGACTGGCTTATTTCACTTTGCACAATGTACTCAAGTTTTACCCACATCAGTCTCTGTGCTGACAGCTCAGAGCCTGAAGCTTGCTTTAGATTCTGTCTCTCTCTCTCTCTCTCTCTCTGCCCCTCTTCCACTCCCACTCTGTCTCTCAAACGTAAATAAATGTTATAAGTAAATAAATAAATAATAAAGGTCCTACCTGAAAAACTCACAGTTAACATCATCCTTAATGGGGAAAAACAGCTTTTCCCCTAAGGTGAGGAACAAAACAATGTCCACACTCACCACTTTTAATTAGCATAGTACTGGAAGTCTTAGCCACAGTAATGAGACAAGAAAAACGAATAAAGGGCATCCAAATCATTAAAGAAGAAACAAAACTGTCACTATTTGCAAGTAACATAATGCTGTATATAGAAAACCTCACAGATTCCATGAAAAACTGCTAGAATTGATAATGAATTCAGTAAAGTTGTAGGATACAAAATTAATGTACAGAAATCTGTTACATTTCTTTACACCAATAATGAGACAGCAGAAAGAGAAATTAAGACAATAGTCTCATATACAATTGCACCAAAAATAATAAAATACCTAGGAATAAATTTACTCAAAGAGGGAAAAGACTTGTACTCTGAAAACTATAAAACACTGATGAAAGAAATTGAAGTGACACAAAGAAATGGAAAGACGTCATGTATATGAATCGGAAAAACTATTATTTTTAAAATGTCTGTACATTTTAAAAGCAATCTACAAATTCAATGCAAAATTATCAAAATACCACCAGTTTTTCACAGAGCTAGAACAAACAGTCCTAAAATTTGTATGAAACCAGAAAAGACCCCAAATAGCTAAAGGAATCTTGAAAAGGAAAAGCAATGCTGGAGGCATCACAATTCTCGACTTCAAGCTATATTACAAAGCTGTAGTAATCAAAACAGTATGGTACTGGTACAAAAATAGACATACAGATCAATGAAACAATATAGAAAACCAGAAACAAACCCACAACTATATGGCCAATTACTCTTTGGCAAAGCAGGAAAGAACATCCAATGGGAAATAGACAGTCTGTTCAACAAATGGTGGTGGGAAAAGTGGACAGCAACATGTACAAAAGTGAAACCGGACCACTTAGTTACACTATGCACAAAAATAAATTCAAAATGGATTAAAACCTAAATGTGAAACCTGAAACCATAAAAATCCAAGAGCAAAACACAGGCAGTAACTTCTTGGACACCAACCATACTAATATTTTTTCTAGATATTTCCCTTGCCTCAGGAAACCTAAAAATAAAAGTAAACTTTTGGGACATTAAAATAAAAGCTTCTGCACAGTGAAGGAAACCATGAACAAAACTAAAAGGCAACCAATGGAATGAGAGAAGATATTTGCAAATGGCATAACCAATAAACGATTATTATCCAAAATATATGAAGTACTTATAAAACTCAACATTCAAAAAACAAATAATCCAATTAAATAGTGGGTAGAAGACATGAAAAGACATTTCTCCAACAAGGACATACAGATGGCTGACAGACGCATGAAAAGGGGCTCATCATCACTCATCATCAGAAAATGCAAATTAAAACATTGAACTATCCTCACCTTGTACTGCTGATTGAAATGCAAACTGGTGTAGTCACTCTAGAAAACAGTATGGATGTTCCTCAAAAAATTAAAACTAGAATTACTGTTAAGATCCAGCAGTTGTACTATAGTAAAACCTTGGTTTGCAAGTATAATTCATTCCAGAAACATGCTTGTAATCCAAAGCACTTGCATATCAAAGCGAATTTCCCCATCAGAAATAATGGAATCTTAGATAATTCATCCCACAACCCCAAAATATTCATATAAAAATGATTATAATACTGTAATATTTAATAATGAAGAAAAGACAAAATATAAAGAAAAACAAATTAACTTTACTTTGAAAACCTTCATGGCTGGTGTGAGGGAGACAAGAGAGAGGAGGGTTGTGTAGGATGACTTTCACTATCACTAATAAAGTCACTGCTACACTACAGTGTTAATACTCTTGTCATATACTATACTTACTGTAACTGGCAATAAGGCAGCAGAGGAATGGGTCTATATCTGCAGGCAGCCTGACCAAAAATGAAGCAAAGCACTCATAAGCTTACTCTTGTATGGAAAAGCAAAGAACTGTCCATATGTGCTTTGAAGTGACCAAAAATACACTAGTGCCAGTTGTGGCCACCTTCCAAAATTCTGAAAAAATCACTGATTTCTGCCAAACACCATGGCCTGAGACCGAGCATCCGAATGTGGGAGACAATCATCCACAATCCTGCAGTGAGAGAGAACCATTGGCTCAGTTGTGATGTTACATTTGTCATCATGTATTATTCATATTCATCACTCATTTATCAAGTTAAAATTTATTAGAAATCTTTGCTCATCTTGTGGAACACTTCAAGAATAAGTTACTCACAATCCAAGGTTCTGCTATACTAGGTATTTATCCAAAGGATACAAAAATGCTGATTCGAAGAGACATGTGCACCCCAATGTTTATAGCAGTACTACCAACAACCAAATTATGAAAAAGGCCCAAATATCCATCAACTGACAAATGGATGAAGAAGATGTGGTGGGTGGGGGTGTGTGTGTGTGTGTGTGTGTGTGTGTGTGTGTGTGTGTGTGTATAGACAGAGAGAGAATTACTTGGCAATCAAAAAGGATGAAATCTTGCCATTTGCAACAATATGGATGGATGGAACTAGAGTGTATTATGCTAAGCAAGATAAGTCAGAAAAACTAAATATCATATAATTTCACTCACATGTGGAATTTAAGAAACAAAACCGATGAACTTAGGGGAAGGGAAGGAAAAAATAAGAAAAACAGAGGGAGGCAAACCGTAAGAGAAAACAAATTGAGGGTTGCTGCAGGGGGTGGGTGGGCTGAGGGGTGGGCATTAAGGAGGGCACTTGTTGGGATGAGCACTGGTGTTATAGGTAAGTGATGAATCACTAAATTCTACTCCTGAAATCATTATTATGCCCTATGTTAACTAATTTAGAATTAAGAAACATAAAAAAAAACTTAAAAAAAATTAGTGGGCTTAACTCCAGGAGATCCAGAGGGCAATAGGAAACAATTTTTGCCCTTAAAGAGCCAGCATACTAAACAACTTAGCCTAAAAGATAGCACAAAGCAGCTGTTTGAAAAGCACCTGGGGTGTATGTGAAGAGATTTATTGACTAATCTTAGAATATGCGCTGGAGGGTCAGGGATCTGCAGGAGATTTCTCCAGGAATAGAAGTGCTGGTGGGCACCATTTCTTTCCCGTCCCTCAGACTAAATCCTGCATGTTTCTGGGAGAGAATGCTAACATTCTCCGTCTACCTTGCTAGCACCATGTGTCCCACCCTCGTGTTTTCTGCAGACCCACCCACGGTCAGCAGGCATCCTTTCAAAATGGCTCTTGTCCCGCCACATCTGAAAGGCAGTCCTAATCTGGACAAATGCCATACAAAAGTGAGTCCTGTCCTGGATGAGAGGGAGAGTACAGTGGGGGAGATAACCCCACATGCCAACATGCCTGCTGTACCTGCAGCCAGGTCTCCCAGCTGGCTACTCAGGGAGCAAGCTCTGAGTTGGGTGTGTGCCTGCAGCTGTGGTAGAGAGGTTACCTGCAGATAGGTTGATTTCCCACTCAGCACACCAGTGAGCATATGGCAGCCACAGCTGGACTTTTCAACAGCACAAGCAGCAAACCCTGCAATGCCCCCAGAGCAGATAAGCCAAGTCATTGTAGCCAGCTTGTCTGAAGGCAATTGCAACTCAACTACAACAAAAGTCACACACAGTCCACGCAGGAAGGTACCCCCTGCACACCTGGTTCTAATGACCAGGAGGTACGGTACTACAGGGCACCACAGGACTCCTCTGACACAAAGCCACTACTTCCAAAACCAGGAGATGTAGTTGTCCTACCTAGTACTTAGAAGCAAACACAAAGAGTTAGACAAAATGAGACAGGAATAGGTCTCAAATTAAGGAATAAGACAAAAATCACAGTAAAAGAGCTAAGTGAAATGAAAGTAGACAATATGCCTGATTAAGGGATCAAAGTAATTGTTATAAAAATACTCACTGGACTCGAGAAAAGAGTGAATCAACTCAGTGAGAACTAAAATAGAAAATTTATTTTAAAGAAAAAAATGAATTCAGTAACTGAAATGAATGATATACTAGAGTAAATCAACAGCAGATGAGAGGATGCAGAAGAATAGATCAATGATCTGGAAGACTGGGTAATGGAAAGCAACCAACTTGAATGGCAAATAATAATAATAATAATAATAATAATAATAATAATAATAATAGTAGTAGTAGTAGTAGTAATAATAGGTTAAGGGAAGGAATTCTATGACATCATCAAGACTAACAGTACTTGCATTATAGTGATCCCAGAAGCAGGGAAGAAAAAGAGGGGAGAAAACTTATTTGAAGACATAGTTTAAAAAACTTTCCTAATCTAGGGAAGGAAACCAACATCCAAGTCCAAGAAGCATGGAGAGCCACAAACAAGATGAATCCAGGGAGGTCCACTCTATGACACATAATTAAAATCGAAAAAAAAGTAATGTAAAGAGATAATCTTAAAGGCAGCAAGGAAAACAGTTGCATACAAAAGACCCTATCAGCCTATCAGATGTTTTCTCAGAAGAAACTTTGCAGGATAGAAGGTCCTTGAAAAAAAACCCAAAAAACAAAACAACAACCAAGAACACTTTCTGGCAGGATTATCATTCAGAATTGAAGGAGAGATAATAAGGGTCTCAGACAAACAAAAGTTAAAGAAATTAATTACTACTAAACCAGCCTTATAAGAAATGTTAACAGGAATTCTCAAAATGAAAAAAAAGTCATAAGTCGCAGAAAATTCTTAGAGGAAAAATTTCATGAGTACAAGCAAACAAATATAGTCAAGGTAGTAGTTTAGTAAAGCCAGTATGGAGGTAGTAAACTTTAAGAGTAGTAAAATCAATTAAATCTACAAAAAAAACAGTCAAGGGATACACAAATATGTAAAATATGGCATAATATTCACAAAATCTGGAAGGCATAGTAAAAATATAATGCTTTTAGAATGTGTTTGAACTTAAGTGCCTATCAACTTAAAATAGACTGCTATACACATAGAATTTTGTATCTGAACCCCATGGTAACCACAAATCAAAAACCTAGGATACATAAAAAATTAAGAGAAAGGAATCCAAGCATAACACTAAAGAAAGCCATCAAACCACAAGGGAAGAGACCAAGAAAAGAAAGGAACAGAGGACTACAAAACAACTGGAAAACAATAAATAAAATGACAATAAGTACATACCTATCAATAGTCACCTTATTAAATTGACTATACGGTCCAATTAACAGACATAGCATGACTGAATGGATAAAAAACAAGACCTATTTATGTGATGACTACAAAAGACTCACTTCGCACCTAAAGACAGACAGACTCAAAATAAAATGCTAGAAAAAGAATTCCATGTCAATGGTAGCAAAGAACAAAACAAAACAATAACAAAACCAAAAACCAAAAAACCAAACAAAAGGTCAGGTAGCAATACTTAGACAAAATAGGCTTTAAAACAAAAGAAGATGACATAGTAGGAGGATCCTAAGCTCAACTCCTCCCACAGATACACCTAACAAACACTCCTATCAGTGTAACTACCCCAGAAAATAACCCTAAGACTGGAAGAACAGACGTTCCATATTGAAAATGGTAGGTAGGGCGGAGACCCCATTGGGAATCACACTGTAGGAGGGAGAGACACCACAAGCACAGAGAAAGAAGAGGAGCAGAGCCCACACCCCAGCACCCAGGCACTGGAGACCTACCCTGGGAAGACAAATACCCATAACGTTCAGCTTTGAAAACCAGATGGGATTAATTTGGCAAATTGTTACAATCAGTAGGGCTCAACACCAGGAACTTAATCAGAAGCTCGGCTCTGGGAGAGCAAGAGGGCTA
>NC_043709.1:76349429-76398773 GCF_006229205.1 Suricata suricatta
GAGAGGGAGGGAGGGAGGGGGGGAGAGGGGGAGAGGGGGAGAATATGCAATGGAAAAGAGACAGTCTCTTCAACAAATGCTATTGGGGAAATTGGACTACTTTTTAACATATTTATGTCTTTGTGTATGGTATAAAAAAAAGATTAAAGACCTACATGTGAGACCTGGAACCGTAACAGTCCTAGAAGAGAGCCCAATCAGTAATTTCTCTAACATCTGCAGTAGAAACATTTTTCTAGATATGTCTTCTATGGAAAGGGAAACAAAACCAAAATGAAACAAAAACTATTGGGACTACACCAAAATAAAAAGGCTTTTTGCACAGCATAAGAAACCAGTAATAAGACAAAAGACAATCTACTGAATAGGAGATCATATTTGCAAAGGATATATCCGACAAGTGGTTAGTATCCAAAATATATAATGAGCTTATATAATTCAACATCTAAATAACAGGTTATCCAATTGAAAGACATGCGCAGAAGACATGAAGAGACATTTCTCCAAAGAAGACATCCAGATGGCCAACAGTCACATGACAAGATGCTCAACATCACTCATCGTCATCAGGGAAATGCAGATTAAAATCATAATGAGACATCGCTTCACACGTGTCAGAATGGCTAAAATCAAGAACACAAGAAACAGCAAGTGTTGATGAGGATGTAGAGAAAAACGAACCTCAGTGCACTGTTGGTGGGATGCAAACTGGTGCAGTCACTGTGGGAAATAGTATGGAGTTTCCTCAGATTAAAAATAGAATCACCATATGATCCATTCATTCCTATACTAGGAATTCACCCAAAGAATTAGAAAACTCTAATTTGAAAAGATATAAGCCCTCCTATGTACATTTCAGCCCTATTTGGTATAGCCAGGATATGGAAGCAACCCAAGTGTCCATTCTAGATAAATTAATAAAGAGGTGGTACAGGAACGTCTTGATTTCAGTTCAGATCATGATCTCACGGTATGAGCCCATGTTGGGCTCTGTGCTGTCAGTGAGGAGCTTCCTTGAGATTCTCTCTTGGGAATACTTTCCCCAAGATTACTTTGAGATATCACTGAGAAATTATAAAATTCTTATGTTTAATTTTGGCCCTGCTTAGCTGTCTCCCCAATCCTGTTCAAAATTCACCTTAGACATGTGACCAACTGCCTGTAACATCATTCTGACCCCCAAGCCCCTTAAAAGTCACGCAGTGAAGTAAACAACAGTCACAGTACCTGACTGAAACTCAGGACCAGCTTTGTTTTTGTTCTTTGTTTTTTTCTTTCTTCTGAATACTTTACATAGATTTTGAAAATATGCTAGAAATTTTTACACATATTTTAAGGACATTTGATATAAAATATGGTGGTGGTTTATTATAAATCTTCCCATGACTTCTTTTGAAAACCAGAGGGAGAAATAGTTTTTTAAAGTCACAAACCCAATTTTCATGAAACTAGGAAGCAGAAAATTCCTAAATTTAATGGAAGTGTTTTCAAAAGCAGCTGAGTTCAGCAGAATTCTTTAGAAGTCTAGGTGAAAGGCGGAAATGAGAATAATAGAGCATAGAGAGATGTAGCAGCAACAGTCCTCAGAAATCATCAGCAACAGGTATTTTCTGGGGTGGCAGGACTGCATTCTAAATGACACCTGCTGTGGACAGGACCACACTTGAATAGGTTTCAAGTGCTAGGAAAGAGAGAGAGAAAGGTGAAAGATGCCCAGGGGCATCCATAGTAGTAAATATTAAAAGTAGCAATCAATGCACACTACCTAAAAAGGAAGGGATCACCTTTTTAGGTAGGCACAGCGTTGGGTGAAGCATCCAAAGGAGTGCAAAAAGGGATGAACAGATGAAGTACAGAGAGGCATACACAGAGGTGCCATATTTAAAGAAAAAAAAAGCAAAAGGGGCAGAAAAAGTATTTGAGGTAGTAAAGACTGAAAACTAACCAGATTGGATTAAAACATTTATCTACAAAACAAAGCAGTTCAACAAACTCTAGGTGGGATAAATTTAAACAGATCTACACCTAACCACATCATATTGAAACTGCCAAAAGACAAGAAGAAATTTTTGGACAAAGAGAAAAACCACAAATCACCACAAAGAAAGCCCCATAAGATGAATAGTTGACTTCATCAGAAGTAATGGAGACTAGAAGGTAGCAGGATAACATATTCAAAGTATTAAAAGTAAAAAAAAAAAAATCAAATAAAAATGATATTTCCAGCAAAACTATCCAAAAATGAAGGTGAAATAAAGAGATACTCATGTCTTAAAAAGACTAAAGGAATTTGTTGGTAGCAGTTATGACTCTACAACAACTTCTAAAAGACAATTTTCTGGCTGAAAAGAAAGGACAATAGACAGAACCTGACATCCTCATGAGGAAATGAAGAGCACCAGTAAAGGTCATCACATAGTGGGTTAGTATCCTATGGCTACTGTAAAAAAAATTACCAAAACTTAGTGGCCTAAAACAATGCACATGTATTATCTCATGATTTCCAAGTTTAGAAGTCCACCACAGGTTCCACTGGCCTAAAGTCACGGTGTCAGCAGGCCTTCACTCTCTTCTGATAAGCCCTAGGGAAAATTCACCAAATTCCCTTTTCCAGATTCTAGATGGTCTTGTATCTATTGAATCATGGCTCCCTTCCTAGATCTTCAAAGTCAGAAATGGTGGGTTGAAACTTTCTCATATCATATTCCTCTGACCTCTTCTTCTGCTTCTATTTTAAAAATACTGATTACACTGTATTCATCTCACTAATGCAGCATAACCTCCCCTATCTTAAAAGTCTGCTGGTGAGCATTCATTCTTTCCAGAACCTTAATTCCTCTTTATCGTGTAACCTAACATAATCACAGCTTTCAAAGATATGATAAGAACATCTGTGAGGAGACATTATTCTGCCTATCACACAGAGGTAAATATAGAATATAAATATATTTATTATTTGTCCTTTTGATTGATATAAAAGACAGCTGCACAACATACTAAGGATACAGCCATATTGATATATTTATGATATATAAAGATGTACTCAATATAATAATTATATATAATAACTACACAAGGAGGGGAGAGGAAAGAGCTATGTGAAAGAATACATATTATAGAAATTTAGTATTATACTAGATTGTTTTATATTAAGATGCTTCTTGTAATCCCCAGAGTAACCACTAAGAAAATAATTCAAAAACATATATAGTAAAAAGAGCAAAGGAATTAAAATGGCACGGCAGAATGAGTCCATTTAACACAAGAGAAGGTGATAAAGGGGTGGGATGAAAAATGTCATGAGATACATAAAGAAAAGTCTTTCACTAGAGGAGTAACCCCTTCCTCTCTTCACTCACACTTGCCTAATCACATGCTACTGTCGCTA
Organism: Suricata suricatta; assembly: GCF_006229205.1. NCBI lineage: Eukaryota > Metazoa > Chordata > Mammalia > Carnivora > Herpestidae > Suricata > Suricata suricatta. The sequence goes on from NC_043709.1 coordinate 76,352,818, forward strand.
GTCCAGGAAAGCACAATACAAACTCATCAAATACGAATGACAAAAATAAATGATAGTACATCTATTTTTAAAATTGTATACAATAAGAACAATATGGGAAAATATAGCAAACCTTTCCTATAAAAATTAAAATCCATCAAAAAGCATTGCCACAGAGCAGATAAGATTTGCATTCAAATAAATTTACATTTATGAAGATAGAGTGCAAAGAACAAACAGAATTGAGAGAAGGGACATTAGATATTAACGGTATGATAGATAACAGGAAGAGAAAGATGTAGGAAGGAAAGCAAAAAACAAAATAAAATATAAAGAATAAATTATTTAAAAGCAGAGGGAAAACAGATATTATGAAATGCACAGTAAAAGATAGACAGGAATGAAAAGGGGAGAGGAAGCAAAATAAAACCAAAACAGAAAAAGGGATCAAAGGAATTGGAAACAAAATCATAAATATTGAAGACAGGCATAGAATCCAACAGAAGAGAGTCAAAACAGTGGAATGGAACACACATTTGAAAATATAATTATAGAAAAGATTCCTGTAATATAAAATTTAAGTCTATGTATTGAAAGGACACACTGTGTAACATGAAAAGTTGGTCCCATACCAACAACACAGGTGCATTTTAGTAAAATCATAACTTTTAAGGTAGAAAGCATTTGGAAACCCAAGCAAAAGGATCATTTAAAGAATAAAAAATAGAAAGAAAATCAGGCTGATATCACATTATTCAACAATATTCAATGTCAGAAGATAGTTTAAACACATATACTCAAGCAAAGTATGAATCAGCCAAGTTTTACTTTTAAAAAATTTTTAAAAATATTTTGAGAGAGAGAGAGAGAGAGAGAGAGAGAGAGAATCCCAAGTAGGTGTGCGCATCATCAGTGCAGAACCCCACATGGGGCTCAAACTCTGGAACGGTAAGGTCATGACCTGAGTTGAAATCAAGAGTCATACATTCAACCTACTGAGCCACCCAGGGGTCCCTCAATCTGACACTTAAAATTATTCACTCATATATATATAGTATTATCATATATATATATATATGCAAGTAAAAATTGCTTAGAAGGCACCTGGGTAGCTCAGCTAGTTAAGCATCAGACTTTGGCTCAAGTCATGATCCCATGGTCCTGAGCTATGCTGACAGCTCAGAGCCTGGAGTCTGCTTCAGATACTCTGTGTCTCCTTTTCTCTTTGCCCCTCCCCTTCCCGGTCTCTCCTCTCTCTCGCCTTCTCAAAAATAAACATAAAAAATTGTAAAAATTGCTTAGTTTTAGTTGTTTCAACTTTATACAAGAGCATCACATTGTATGTAATCTTCTGACTTCATTTTGTCATACATTATTACCATATTTCATTGAATATAAAGCCCTATTGAATGTAAGAGAGCATTATTTTATGTAATAATATTACATATTACAATTTTACACATGTCAAAATGAAAAAGATGAGGATAAAACACAGCACACTGCTAAGATTAATCTCTAACTATAAGGACCCCTGGATGGCTCAGTTGGTTAAGTGGTGACTCTGGATCTTGGCTCAGGTCATGATCTCACAATTCATGGGTTTGAGACCATGTTGAGCTCAGAGATGATAGCACAGAGTCTGCTTAGGATTCTGTCTCTCTTTCTCTCTGCCCCTCACCTGCTTATGCTCTCTCTCTCTCTCTCTCTCTCTCTCTCGATCCCTGTCAAAATAAATTAATTTAAAAAATAATCTCTAACAGTAGATAATGGCTACAGATCATTAATTTTGACTGATGTAAAAAATTCAATTTGAAGACTATACCTTGATTTACTTATCTGTTTGCTTTTTGATGCCCATTCCACTTTTGCTATTATAAACAGTACTGTTATGAACATTCTTATATGTGACTTCTGGAATATGCAAGAGTTTCCCTTGAGTAGAAGTAAAATTTCTGGGTTATAGAGTAGTAAATGTTTCATTTTGCAAGTTGCTGCTAAACTGTTTTCCAGTGGTTACACCAACTTATACTCTTGCTAGAAATATAGCTCTTGATCACATTTCTTCTAACAATCAATACTATCAAACTGCTTTGAATGTTTCAGAATTCAGGGAGTGATGTTTATGTGTACTCTTCTTATAGAAACTACTAGAGGAAAAACTATCACCAGAGAATGACTGGGGAAGCCTCAATAAAAAGACTTCTTATTGATGGTGAATAGATCTACCTGGAGATAGAACATTAAAAAAAAAAAAAAAAAAGGAAAAAACATAAAAAGTGATTGCGGGCAAGATGGTGGAGAAATAGGGAATTCCGTACTTCCTGCCTGCATCTCTCAAACAAAGGAGGGCTGAAGCCAAAGGACTATGAACCGCAGGAGTCTGGTAGGAAAAGAGACAGAGTCCGCTAAGAAGACAGCCTCATAGGTACGTGATTTTGAACTGGGGAAGATAAAAACAGGCTGCAACTCCAAGGCACAGAGGGGAGGGAGCCCCCTCTGTGGAGAGACAAAAGGAAGAAAAAGAGTGGCAAGGAATCCTAGAAATGTCCCTGGAGAAGAGAGAAAACTCGGCCCGGGTTGGAAGTGGATCATATCATCCCATCTCTAACAGCAGAGCTTTCAGAGAGATCCTGCAGAGCTTTCTTTGGGCCAGGTGTCCCAGTCCCAGAAATTCCCTACAGGGTAGATGGTATGCAAGGGGTTGCAGTTGCAGTTGGCATCAGGAGGAACTAGTCCCCTACTAGATTCTCAGCCAGGAAGTACACCGGCTTGCGGGATTACATTCGGGGGTGGGTGGGTGGGTGGGGGTGGGGTGTGTGTGTGTGTATCATTAATGCGAATGGAGTAAGATCTGGAAACGAGGCTGGGTGCGGGACATAGATCATCGCCCACCTTGGCTGCGCCCACAGTACAATGAGATCGGATCCAAAAGAATGATTTGCAATGCCTGGTTTGAGAAGGGACTGGGTGGTTGCCATTTTTCTCCCTACCACCACCATGACGGGATCTGCCTATACCAAACCACGCCCATCAGTGCTGGGTAGCTGCTTTGTTACCAGAACCTGGATATGGAAACAGCCCCCTCCCAAGATCAGCACTGACACATTGCTGTGATTAACTCTAGATCAATTCTTGCTATTCAGATATACTCTCCCTTATCTTGTTCTTATCTCGCCACTCCTCTGGACCAGGTGTTCTGGTTTAGGTTTGCTTAAACAGGCATGTATAATCCATTCTCATGGATGCATGATGCATGTTCTATCTCCATCATTATCTTCCTTTCTCTCTCTCTCTCTCTCTCTCTCTGAAACAATCAGACTATATAGTTTCTCTGGGTAATATTTTCTTTTTCTTTTCTCCTCACCTCCTGCTGTATTCTCCTTTTACTCTATCAGAACTAAGCATTTAGTCTCTCTGCCTGGCCAGTATTCCGTTTATCTTTCTCCCCACTCTTGTTATTTTTCTATTTGTATATGCTCTTCCATCAGGACGGCCTCCACCCTGTTATTTGTAGCTGGGATTTCAGGGTTTATGCTTTTAGACTGTCCTTTGTCTTTTGTTGTTTTTGTTTTTGTTTGTCTTTCTTCCTTCCTGTTTGCTTGTTTAATTGGTTTTGCATTTGCATGTTTTTATTCCTTGTTTGACTGTTTGTTTTCCTTTCCAGGGCTACCTAAAGAAACAAGCCAAAATACACATGGTGGAGAGTCCCAAATATCACTACGAGTAGGGAAATAAAATAACAAAAGTCTCAACAAGAGAGACCAAGGGACACCATTAAAATAACACTTTCTGAGTGAACAGGCCCTGGACAGTCTATGAGCCTCCTTTAATATAGCAGTACTTTCAGGTGCAGAGTGCATAACAAGCTTTTAAAACTTAGAAGAGACAGAAAGCTAGCCAAAATGACCAAACAGAACTCTCTTCTAAAGAAATTCCAGGAAGATGTGACAGTTAAAGAATTGGTCAAAACAGATATAAGCAACATAACTGAGCAAGAATTTAGAATGGTCACAAAATTAATTGCTGGGCTTGAAAAAGGCATGGATGACACCAGAGAAGCTATTGCTACAAAGATTATGGACCTTAAACATAGTTGTGATGAATTAAAAAATGCTATAAATGAGGTGCATAAAATAGAGATGGTCACTGCACAGATTGAAGAGGGAGAGAGGAGAATAGGTGAATTAGAGGATACAATTATAGAAAAAGAGGGAGCCGAGAAAGAGAGAGATAAACTGATCCAGGAGCATGAAAGGAGAATTTGAGAACTGAGTGATGCAATAAAACAGAACAATATCCATATCATAGGAATTCCAAAAGAAGAGAGAGAGAAAGTGGCTGAAGGGGTACTTGAACAAATTATAGCCAAGAACTTCCCCAATCTGGGAAAGGAAACAGACATTGGGATCCAAGAGGCACAGAGAACTCCCTTTAGACGTAACTTGAATTGATCTTCTGCACATCATATCGCAGTGAAACTGGCAAAATATAAGGATAAAGAGAGAATACTGAAAGCATCTAGGGATAAAAGGGACCTACCTAATATACAAAGGGAGCCATATCAGAATAGTAGCAGATCTATATACTGAAACTTGGCAGGCCAGGAAGGAATGACAGGAAATCTTCAATGTAATGAACAGAAAAAATATGCAGCCAAGTATCCTTTATCCAACAAGCCTGTCATTCAGAATAGAAGGAGAGATAAAGGTTTTCTCAAGTAAACAAAACTTGAAGGAATTCATCACCACTAAACCAGCCTGATAAGACATCCTATCAGGGAGGGACTCTGTGAGGGAAATGTTGCAAGGAACACAAAGTATCAGAGACACCACTACAAGCATGAATCCTACAGAGAACACAATGACTCTAAACTCACATTTTTCAATAATAACAATGAATGTAAATGGAATAAATGCTCCAATCAAAAGACATAGGGTATCAGAATGGATAAAAAAACAAAAACCAACAACGAGATCCACGTATTTGCTGTCTACAAGAGACTCATTTTAGACCTGAGGACACCTTCAGATTGAAAGTAAGGGGGTGGAGAAATATCTATCATGCTACTGGAAGTCAAAAGAAAGCTGGAGTAGCCATATTTATATCAGACAAACTGGACTTTAAAGTTAAAGCAGTAACAAGAGATGAAGAAGGACATCATATAATAATTACAGGGTCTATCCATCAGGAAGAGCTAACAATTATAATTGTCAGCACACTGAATTCAGGAACACCCAAATACATAAAGCAATTAATCACAAACATAAGCAATCTTATTGATAAGAATGTGCTAACTGCAGGGGACATTAATACTCCACTTACAGCAATGGATAGATCAACGAGACAGAAAGTCACTAAAGAAACAATGGACCTGACTGACACATTGGAGACAGATGGATCTGATATATGTTTAGAACTCTGCATCCTGAGAACATGGATTTCACTTTCTTCTTAAGTGCACATGGCACATTCTCCAAGACAGATCACAGACTGGGTCATAAAGCAGCCTTCAATAAATATAAAAGAATTGAGATCATACCATGCACACTTTCAGATGACAATGCTATGAAATTTGAAATCAATCACAGGAAAAAGTCTGGAAAACCTCCAAAAACATGGAGGCTAAAGAACACCCTTATAAGAATGAATGGGCCAACCAGGCAATAGGAGAAGAAATTAGAAAATATATGGAAACAAATGAAAATACATCAATCCAAACTCTTTGGGATGCAGCAAAGACAGTCCTAAAGAGGAAAGTACATTGCAATCCAGGCCTATTTTAGGAAACTAGACAAAGCGCAAATACAAAATCTATCAGCACACCTGAAGAAGCTAGAAGCAGAGCAGCAAGAACACCCGAAACCCAGCAGCAGAAGAGAAATAATAAAGATCAGGACAGAAATAAACAATATACAATCCACCCCCCCCTCCCCCCGCCCAAAAGAACAGTTAAACAGATCAGTGAAACCAAGATTCAGTCTTTTGAAAAATAGATAAAATTGATAGATCTCTACCCAGGCTTCTCAAAAAGAAAAGAGAGCACCCAAATAGACAAAGTCACAAATGAAAACGGATTACAACCAATTTCTCAGATATACATGCAATTATCAGGGAATATTATGAAAAATTATCTGCCAACAAACTGGACAACCTAAAAGAAACGGACAAATTCCTAAACACACACACATTACCAAAATTCAAACGGAAGAGATAGAAAATCTGTACAGACCCATAAGTAGTGAAGAAATTGAATCAGTTATGAAAAAATCTCCCAACAAATAAGAGCCTTGGGCCAGATGGCTTTCCTGGGGAATTCTACTGGACATTTTTAAAAATTATTAATAGTTTATTACCAAGTTGGTTTCCATACAACACCCAATGCTCTTCCCCACAAGTGCCCCTCTCCATGACTATCACCCCTCTTCTCCTTCCCCCTTCCCTCTTCAGCCCTCAGTTTGTTCTCAGGATTCAAAAGCCTCTCATTATTTGCCTCACTCCCTCTCCCTAACTGTTCCTCCCCCCATTTCCTTTTCCCAAGATCCCGTTAGGTTTCTCCTGTTAAACCTATGTGTGACAACATATGGTATCTGTCCTTCTCTGCCTGACTTATTTCACTTAGCATGACTCCCTTTAGGTCCATCCATTTTGCTACAAATGGACAGATTTCATTCTTTCTATTGCCATGCAGTACTCCATTGTGTATATATACCACATCTTCTTGATCCATTCATCAGTTGATGGACATTTAGGCTCTTTCCATGATTTGGCTATTGTTGAAAGTGCCACTATGAACATTTGGGTACATGTGCTCCTATGCATTAGGATTGTTTCCTTTGCAGTGCAGAAGCTTTTTATCTTGATGAAGTCCCAAGAGTTCAGTTTTGTTTTCATTTCCCTTGCCTTCGGGGATGTGTCGAGTAGGAAATTGCTGTGGTGGAGGTGTAGGAGGTTTTTTTCTACTTTCTCCTTGAGGGTTTTGATGGTTTCCTGTCTCACATTCAAGTCCTTCAGCCATTTTGAGTTAATTTTTGTGTATGGTGCTGCCTTTTTAACAGATGGTGCTGGGAGAACTGGACAGCAACATGCAAAAGAATGAAACTAGACCACTTTTTTACACTATACACAGAAATAAACTCCAAATGGATGAAGGACCTGAATGTGAGACAGGAAACCATCAAAACCCTAGAGGAGAAAGCAGGAAGCAATCTCCTTGACTTTGGTCACAGCAATTTCTTACTCAACACATCCCCAAAGGCAAGGGAATCAAGAGCAAAAATGAACTATTGGGGCCTCATCAATATAAAAACTTGGCAAAGGAAACAATAAGCAAAACTAATAGGTACCCAACAGAATGGGAAAAGATAGTCGCATATGACATATTGGATAAAGGGCTGGTATCCAAAATCTATAAGAAACTCACAAAACTCCACACCTGCAAAACAATCCGTGAAGAAATGGGCAGAAGACACGAACAGACATTTCTCTACAGAGGACATCCAGATGGCCAACAGACACATGAAACGATGCTCAGCCTCACTCATCATCAGGGAAATACAAATCAAAATCACACTGAGATACCACCTCACACCAGTCAGAGTGGCTAAAATGAACAAATCAAAGAGACTATAGATGCTGGCGAGGGTGTGGAGATATGGGCACCTTCCTACACTGTTGGTGGGAATGTAAACTGGTACAGCCGCTCTGGAAAACAGTGTGGAGGTTCCTCAAAAAACTATCCATAGAACTCCCTTATGACCCAGCAATAGCACTGCTAGGGATTTACCCAAGAAATACAGAAGTGCTAATGCATAGAGGCACGTGTACCCCAATGTTCATAGCAGCAATGTCAACAATAGCCAAATCATGGAAAGAGCCTAAATGTCCATCAACTGATGAATGGATCAAGAAGATGTAGTTTATCTATACAATGGAGTACTGCATGGCAATGAGAAAGAATGAAATCTGTCCATTTGTAGCAAAATGGATGGACCTAAAGGGAGTCATGCTAAGTGAAATAAAATCAAGCAGAGAAGGACGGATACCATATGTTTTCTCTCACATGTGGAATAGAAGAAACTTAACAGAGGATCATGGGGGAGAGGAAGGGGGAAAATAGTTAAGGAGAGGGAGGGAGGCAAACCATAAGAGACTCTTAAGTACTGAGAACAAACTGAGGGTTGATGGGTGTGGGAGAGAAGGGAAAAGGGGTGAGGGGCCTGAAGGAGGGCACTTATTGGATGAGCACTGTGTGTTATATGGAAACAAACTTGACAATAAGCAAATAAAATAAAATACCATAAAAATTAGGATGACAGAATAGAATGTAAGTGACATATGATGTGATATTTTAAAAAGATAAAACTTTAAAATGGAAAAAAAAAGAGGGAGAGAAAGTAGAAGAATAAGCTTGCTGGTTGCTTCATCAATAAAACCATCAATAAAGCCAGGAGAGACAAATAGTTGAAAAAAATCAGGTTTAAGAAGTATAACATACTTAACAATACAAACATCAACACTAAGACAGACAATGTTGACTAAAATTGTATGATGGAGGGAAGGAATGAAGGGGGAAGAAGAAAACAGAAGAAACATAAGAAAGCAATTTCAAAGTTACTTATATTAGGAAAACTACCTAATATAATTAAGGTGCCTAATATATTAGAAAAAGTACCTTTTTCTAAAGAAAAAATAAATGTATTAAATATATAATCATATAGCCACTGAACAAGAAGAAATATCACACAGAAGAGACTTTTAAAATGTTACATAAATTATATTATAGAACTAAAATTAACTGTACCAGGAAGGTAAGTTTACCTAGTAGAAGAAAAAATTGATTCTCAGATTGAGTCACAAATCTAGGCTACATACCCAGTTCCTAGGACTATATATAAAAGTAACCCTAAAAACAAAAATTATTCGGAGAAGTTAAAAATAAAAAAGATGAACAAAGACATAGCAGGAAAACGGGTACTGCAATACTAGAGAAGGTAGAAGTCAAGCAAAAAAAAAAAAAACAACCAATAATAAAGACACTTTATAATGCCAATACATACAAACCACAAACCAATAGTTATGAATATTTCTATATTAAATAGTATAGCAGAAATGTTGATAAAAAATAGTTACAGGAAGCACAAGAAGAAATGGGGAAATGGTAGTGAGAGACTTCATTTCTCTCTGTCCAAGTCAGATCAAATAGACCCAAATCAGATATTTCTGCTTCTAGATATGATGGAATTCATGGCAGGAAAATACTCCTACTGAGAATAACTACAAAAATCCAAATGAACTTAGAATCATATTTTCTAAGGCATCAGAGAACTGCAAAAGCAAACAGCAAACAGAGGAGTATAGTTCTAGAGACTAAGAAGAGAGAGAACATTTTATAAAGAAGTGGAGATCCTGCAGTTGCCTTTTTCAGGAGGTTTTATGTCAATTCTGGGTATGGGCTGGAGACTGAGGATCTGGGCATGGTCTCTCCTGGGGAGACAGAGAAATTCCTAGAGCTTTGGGTAAGCATTTGGGACTGATATTAGAATTGGCAGTTAGCCTCTAACAGGATACCTGGAGGACAAGAAAGAGGACATCATGGCCACCTTTCCAGGAAATCAGAAGCATGTCCTGGCAGTATTCCACAAGAAATGGAATCAAACCAGACTGGCCCCAGATGCCTGGTGCCATGAGAGAAAGCCCCTGACCAAATAAGAAGAAAAGACAGGAGGCGCCCCTAGGTGGCTTAGTTGGTTGAGCGTCCAGCTTCAGCTCAGGTCATGATCTCACAGTTCATGGGTTCAAGCCCCACGTCGGGCTCTGTGCTAACAGCTAGCTCAGAGTCTGGAGCCTGCTTCAGATGCCGTGTGTGTGTCTCTCTCTGACCCTTCCCTGCTTACACTGTCTCTGTCTCTCAAAAATAAATAAAAAACATTAAAGAATTTTTTTAAAAGGCAGGAAACATTGCTTTGAAGAAACCCGTACCCCAAATAAAGAATATTTCAGCCCCTAGTTAACAACTATCAATAAAAGATCCCCAGAGCAGGCCAGTTTCTCCTCTCCACTTGGTCTCTCCCCTTCTTCCCCTATCCTTTCAACCTTTCATCCTGTCCCTCCCATTCTCCCATCCTGTTTCTTCCAGTCCTCTTCCATCTCTTTCTCTGTATGTAAAATGTATTTATTTATATGTATTTGTATGTACACACACGTGTTGACCCTTGAACAATGCAGGGGTTGGAATGTTGGACCCCCCTCACAGTTGTACATATGTACATTTGTAGATTATGTACATATAACTTTGACTTCCCCAAACTTAACTACTGATAGCCTAATGTTGACCAGAAGCCTTACTGATAACATAAACGGTCGATTAACATATATATTGTTTATGTATTAAATACTGTATTCTTTCAATAAAGTAAGCTAGAGTAAAGAAAATAATAGAAGATACATTGATAGTACTGCATCTACTGGAGATAACCCATGTATAAGTGGATCCGTACAGCTCAAACTCATGTTGTTTAAGGGAAACTGTACACACACACACACACACACACACACACACAGATAGATATATATATAATCTATCTATCTATCTATCTATCTATCTATCTATCTATCTATCTATCTATTCAAATGCTTTTAACTCCAGTCTTCTCCTTTGCTATAAAGTATTCTAAGTTAAATATTACTCTGAGGACAACATTTGTAATCTTATAAAAGCATTCTCTGGAAATAACACTCATCAGAAAGAAATGCACTTTACAGCATTTCAAAGATTTAGCTCTTTAATAATTTAAGTATATCGCTAATCAGTGTTAGTATAGTTTGTGCAGATTTCATTCCATTATAAAATCTCCCAGGGTTTTTGTCAAACCTGACAGTATAATCCATTATTCTAATTTAGTGGTTCTCTGCATTGCAGAATAAAATTAACAGTGTCACAAAATAACCATTGTCAAGTGACAACTCAACAAAAGACCTAAGGAGGCAAATGCCTGTGTTATTGTATTACACAAGCAATCCTGTTCTGGTGCTCAAATCCCACAGTCAATTATAAATGCAGGCATCTCTGAAAATCAGATTTCCAAGTAGAATATAAACATGAGATGGTAAAAATAGAGCCCAATGGCAGAAGGCATATCCAAGCTTATGAGTACTTTTGAAAGACTGAGAAACAGCTTTATAACAATGCAAGTTTGTCATGCACATTAGACGGATCTATAAAAGAACTGTCTCAGTTGCAGGAGTTAGAAAAGCTGATCCATGGAGTGAGTTAACTTGAAATAAAGTCTGAATGTGTGAAAAATTAATTCAGCCATGGTTACAAATGGTGTTTCATGCCCATATAAATATATCCTATAAATTTGTCCTTTTCATTTGTGAAAGCTTTACATATTAAAAAATAAAACTGACTGGAACAAGACGAGGATGTCCACTTTCCCAACTTTTATCAAAAGATAATATTGGCGGTCCTAGCCATAGCAATCAGAGAACAAAAAGAAATAAAAGGCATCTAAATTGGTAAGGAAGAAGTAAAACTGTCATTATTTGCAAATGACCTGGTGTGTGTGTGTGTGTGTGTGTGTGTGTGTGTGTGTGTGTGTAAAATCCAAAGGACTCCACCAGAAAACTCCTAGAACTGATAAATGAGTTCAAATTGCAGGATACAAAAATCAACATACAAAAACTTGTTGCATTTCTACACATTAATTAGGCAGCAGAAAGAGAAATTAAGAAAACAATCCTGTTTACAACTGCACCAAAAATAATAAAATACCTAGGAATAAACCTAACCAAAGAGGTGAAAGACTTGTACTCTGAAAACTATAAAACATGGATGAAATAAATTGAAGAAATGGAAAGAAATTCTATGTTCATGGATTCGAAGAACAAACATTGTTAAAATGTCCATACTACCCAAATCCATCTACAAATTCAATGTAATCAAAATAACATATAGCTAGAACAAACAATCCTAATATTTGCATGGAACCACACACGCATTCTGCTATTCAGGAATAGCGACAGCAACCAGGAAAAAGAAGAATAAAACTGGAGGCATCACAATCTCAGATTTCAAGATATTCTACAATGCTGTAGTAATCAAAACAGTATGATAAGGCACAAAAAATAGACCCGTAGATCAATAGAACAGAATAGAAAACCTAGAAGTAAACGTCCAATTATCTGATCAATCATTCTTCAACAAAGCAGGAAAGAGTATCCAGTAGAAAAAATATGATCTCTTAAACAGTGTTGGGAAAACTGGTCAACCATATGCAAAAGAACGAAACTGGGTCTTTTCCTAACATGCACAAAAATAAAACTCAAAATGGATTAAAGACATAAATGTGAAATCTTAAGCCATAAAAACAAAAATCCTTGAAGAGCACAGGGAGTAATGTCTTTGACATTGGCCATAGTAACTTTTTTTCTAGAGAGGTCTCCTGAGGCAAGGAAAATATAAGCAAAAATAAATTATTGGGACTACACTAAAATAAAAAGCTTCTGCATAGCAAAGGAAACCAACAAAATTAAAAGACAAACTACTGGGTGGGAAAAAATAATTGAAAATGACATACCCAACATGGGGTTAGTATCCGAAAATATATAAAGAACTTACACAACACCCAAAAATAATTCAGTTAGAAATGGACAGAAGACATGAACAGACATTTGTCCAAAGAAGACATCCAGATGGCCAACAGACACATGAAAAGATGCTCAACATCATTCATCATCAGGGAGATGCAAATCAAAACTGCCAGGGGAATACCACTGCACACCTGTCAGAATAGCTAACCTCAAAAACACCAAAAACAAGTGTTCACAAGGATGTGGAGAAAAAGGAAGCCTCAATGTGCTATTGGTAGGAAGACAAACTGGTACAGCTGCTGTGGAAAACAGTATGAGGCTTACCAAAAAATTAAAATAAAACAACTCTATGATCCAATAATCACCCTTCTAAGTATTTAACCCCAAAATACAAAAGTACCAATTCAAAAATATATATATAGTCCTATGTTTATTGCAGCATTACTGACAATAGCCAAAATATGGTAGCAATCCAAGTGTCCATCATAGATGAATGGATAAGGAAGAGGTGGCATGTATATACAATGGAATATTATTCAGCCATAATAACTGAAATCTTGCCACTTGCAACAACATGGATGGATCTAGAGGGTATAATGTTAAGTAAAGTAAACCCATCAGAGAAAGAGAAATATATTATTTCACTCACATGTGGAAGAAACATAACAAATGAACAAAGTTAAAAAAGTAAAAGAGAGAAAGACAAACCAAGACTAGACTTTAACTATACAGAACAGAGGGCAAATGGGTGGGGGATGGGTGAAATAGGTGAAGGGAATTAAGAGTACACTTATCTTGATGAGCCCTGAGTAATGTATAGAAGTGTTGAATCACTATATTGTACACTTGAAACTAATATAACACTGTACATTAGTTATACTAGAATTTAAAAAATTTTTAAATGCATGGACAAGTAAAATTATAATACTTTATATTAGTTTAGATATTATACTATTAGAAGACATACATCAAACAATCACAACCTATGGGGTATAACCTTTTTAAAAAATGTTTATTTTTGAGAGCAAGAGAGTGCATGCAAGCAGGGGAGTATCAGAGAGAGAGGGGGGACAGAGGATCCAAAGCAAGCTCTGTGCCGACAGTAGAGAGCCCAATGTGGGCCTTGAACTCACGAACCAGGAGATCATGACTTGAGCCGAAGTTGGACACTTACTCAACTAAGCTAGGTGCCCCTGGGATATAATATAAATGCACATTTTTACTTTCCACTTGCTCTTTAAGTTTTATCCACTGGAGGAAATTTTTAGGTGAAAACACCCAGCAGGCCCAATGATTTTCTGATTGCTTTTAGGCAATAATAGGCTCCACAATCACTTTATAATGTGAAATCTTAATCCAGCTCAAAATATTAATAAAAATTGAGACTTTTCCTGCACCTACTCTCTACCAGGGCCTGTGCAAATCATTTTTCATTGCTGCTGTAACACATTACCACAAACTTAACGGCTTAAAGCACACAGAGTTATTAGCTTACAGTTCCAGAGGACAGAGGTCCCAGCTGAGTTTCACTTGGGCTAACATCAAGGTAGTGGCAGGGCAGCATCCCTTTCTGGAAGCTCTAGGAAAGACTCCATCTCCTTGCCTTTTCCAGGTTCTAGAGGCCATCTGTATTCATTGCCTCACGACCTCTTTCTCCCACCTTCAGAGCTCAGTCTTTCTCACGCCGCATCACTCGGACCCTCTCTTCAGCCTCTCTTCCATTTTTAAGGAAGCGTGTGATTACATTGAGCGCACCTGGGTTCACTCCCTATTTCAAGGGCCAACTGATTCTTAAACTAAATTGTGTCTGAGACTTTAACTCCTCTGTGCCATGTAACATTACATATTCACAAATTCTGAGGATCATGATTTAGGTACCTTTTGGTGGCGAGGGCTGTTTTCTGCCTACCACAGCCTGTAACACAGCAGCCAACCAAAGGACGGACAGCCTCTGTTGAGGATTAGCATGAGGAGGGAGGCTACGAAAGAAAGAGCAGGAAAGGAATGCGCATCACCTGGCAGTTGCAGCTGGTTTAAGTTGAACCATATTCTTTAAACTCGGGTTGGAAGAAGCGGGTGAAAGCCTGTCAGATGTAGGCACGTTGAGAGAGTAAATAATCTGTTTCTTTAACTTGCTTCTCTCTTCAGAGACTCTCTGGCAGCAGTGCGCAACCACAACCCCACTAAGGGGCTGGCTCAGCTGGGCGGCCTGGAGCGCCGACGGGAAGGCTTTCACCTCCCTAAGATATGTTGGACATATGCTGCCAGGTAATGGAGGTTTCCCAGCCCAACTTGTCATTGAACTTGAAATGAAAAATTTTCTGTTCCTACCAGTGTAGACAACACCCTCTTGAAGAAATAAACACTTCTGGTTGTTATCTACTGATGCTGAAGATTCCGTTTTATGTGAAATTTCCACCAATCCTGACACCACGCAGCTAAGCGTTGTTTGACAGCAGCAGCTGCAGGCTGATAAAAACCGTGGAATTGAATCTGTAGTTTTGGCTATTGGGAATGACCAACATTGGGTTACCTGGTTTGGAAAACTCTGAGTAATAAATTCATTTGAAAATTTCATTCTGGGGGCGCCTGGGTGGCTCAGTCGGTTAAGCCTCCGACTTCGGCTCAGGTCAGATCTCACGTTTGTGGGTTCGAGCCCTGCGTCGGGCTCTGTGCTGACAGCTAGCTCAGAGCCTGGAGCCTGCTTCCGGTTCTGTGTCTCCTTCTCTCTCTGCCCCTCCTCCTCTCATGCTCTGTCTCTCTCTGTATCAAAAATAAATAAAACATTTAAAAAATTTAGAAAATTTCATTTTGAAAATAGGAAATCATGAAATAAAAATTAATAAAGTCAGTTTCTCTCTAACCTCACCAAATAAGTATTGAGCAAATATTTAAATGTCACTAGATTAAAGGGGAGACCAAATTTTTGCCCTTTTAAAATTTTTTGATTGAAACTGAGCAAGTAAATAATTCAATTTCAAGTGGGATATTTTAAGTCTCACTGAATTCTCCAATATAGCTGTTACCAGAAAGTTTTCCTTTTGGGGGGGACCTTGGAATATGTGAGCTTCCAATGCTAAAAACCACCATCAGTAAAGTACTATGCTAAGTGCTAGGCTTTCACTAAAAGTAGGACACTGATTTGGTTCCAGAAGCTTCTATCACACAATTACTTGATTGTAAGTGGGATACATGATTCACAATTGACATAAGGGTCCTAAGAGCAGAAAGTCTTCTTTAAGAAAATAATATTTATGTTCCAAGGTGAAGATGAAGAGAAATTTATTAGGTAAAGGGCAAAGGGAAGGGAGAGAAAATAGCATCTGTGAAGCTCCTGGAGAGAGAAAAATGCAGTGAATTGGAGGCAGTGAAGACAGACAGCTGGAGTGTAGTAAGGAAATAACACAGAATGAGATAGTTGAGGCAGGGCCAAATCACTCAGGGTCTTTTGGGCCATGTCAGTGATTCATTTGTACCCTAAAAGCCACTGAGAGATCTCAATCTCTCAGGTTAGTGATACAATCAAGATCTGCATTTTGAAAAATCTTTCTGCCTAGTGTGTTGAGGAATAGGTGAGGGCAGTGAGGTGAAGCACAAAAATAGGTGTAATATTTCAGATTTGAGGGTTCTAGAGGATTCAAGCAGAGGGATGGTGGTTGCCTACACTCAGGTGATACAGAAAGAAGTAGACAGACTCAAAATATTTTTGGAGGAGAGAATCAATGAGACATGGTGTTTCTGTGTGAGGAATGGGAAGAACTGGGTGACTGGTAGTACCAATCAAGAAACACTGGAGTGGGCAAGGTTGGGGGTAGAACAGATAATTTATGATTTTCATTTGGACATACAGAGTTTATTCTCATGACCCTCAAGAGGAGGCAGTTGGTTCTAAGTGTTTGAATGTCAGAGGAGAGGTCTGGGGTGGTGACTAAAGCCAGAGAGTAGAAGAGGGCCTAGGATCAAACTTGGAAGAAACTTTTTTCTTTTTAAAATTTATTTAAATGTTTATTTATTTTTGAGAGATAGACAGAATGCAAGTGAGAGTGGGGCAGAGAGAGGGAGACACAGAATCCAAAGCAGGCTCCAGGCTCTGAGCTGTCAGCACAGAGCCTGACACAGGACTTGACATTGGGCTTGAACTCATGGACCATGAGAACATGACCTGAGCCAAAGTCAGACGCTTAACTGACTGAGCATCCAGGTGCCCCTTTTTTCTTTCTTTTTTTTTTTTTTAAAGCTTATTTATTTATTTTGAGAAAGAGAGAGACAGAGAGAGAATCCTAAGCAGGCTCCATGCTTTTAGCACAGAGCCTGAAGCAAGGCTCAGTCCCATGACCATGAGATTATGACCTGAGTAGAAATCAAGAGTCACTCAACTGAGCCACCATGTGCCCCAGACTTGGAAGAACTTTCTGCACAATGAATACTTGATTAATAAACAGGCCTTTAAAAATTAAATAGAGGAGAATGACCCAGAGGGGGAAGGGAAGGAAAATCTGGACTTAAGAGAAAGAGATGCATTGTTATGGGAAACTATAGGAAGACAGATTTGAAGAAAAGAGGACTCCAGTGAATAAAAGCTGTCACTGGCTAGAATCAGAAATGGAAAGTGTAGGAGTGTTGATAGGGCTGATTCCATCTCTGGCCCTCCTTCTTCATGTTTGCTCAATGGCCTTTCTTGGGCTTACGTGTCCTGGGCCCCTTGGAGATTAAATAACTATATGAGGGTTTCGGTTGCTTCACATCTTTATTGACACTGAGTATTCTCAATCATTTTGATTTTAGTCATTGGATGTGAAAGTATCCTTGGATTTAATTTGCATTTCTCTGATCACTAATGATTGAGCATCTTTTTACATGCTTATTGGCCATTTATATGTCTTCTTTGGAAATGTTTCTGTCTAAATCTTTAGCCCATTTTAATTGGGTTGTTTGTTTTGTTATTATGAGTTGTAGTTTTCCTACTGAGTCATTATTATTAATATTTCTCTATATATTCTAGACACAAGTGCTTTTTACATGTATGTGTATATGTTTTTACAAATATTTTCACCCATTCTATGGCTCACTTGTCTTTTCATTTTCTTAATATTATTTTTTTAACAGCAGAAGTATTTCATTTGATTATTTTATCCATTTGATTTTTTAAAAATAGCTTGTGTGAGCAAATCCAATCTTTGCCTAATCTAAGGAAAGTCACTCTTACATGATGAACTGTGTTCTCTCATGTTAATATGTTGGACTCCTAACCTGTAGTACCTCAGAATGTAACTGTATTTGAAGACAGGGTCTTTACAGAGGTAATGAAGTTAAAATGAGGTTGTTAGAGTGGGTCCTAATCCACTATGACTGGTGTCCTTATAAAAAGAGGAAATTTGAGGATAGGTACAAATATGCAGGGAGAATGCCCACGGCCAAAAGCCAGAGACTGGGGTGATACGTGGAATGCTGGCAGAACTCTAGAAAAGAGAGGCATCAGGCAGATTCCTCCTCACAGCCCTTCGCAGGCATTAACCTTGACGACCCCTTGATCTCAGACTTTTACCCTTTAGAACTGTGAGATAATACATTTCTGTTGCTTCATCTTTTCAGTTTGTGGTACTTGGTTATAGGAGTCCTACCAAACCAATAGAATCACTATGATTTTCTCCAATTTTTTCCTGGAAGTCCTGTACCACTTTTATAAGATCAGTTCAGCAGAGGTGTGAAAAGGAGTTTGGGAGATTAAGATGATTTCAGAATGAGTTTAAGGAGCTGGGTGATGCTGGAGGCAATGAAGTTTTTATTGGAATAAAGAAATTCTGTCTTGTGTCTGGTAGGCAGAGAGAAGAGGTTTCATCTTTTTGTAAACTAATTTCATTGAACTAAGAAGTCGTGAAAGTTTGACATCTGTCTCACTATATTTTAATGAATTAGAAATATAATTTTGGAGGCACACCTGCCTGGCTCAGTCAGTGGGACGTGCAACTCTCGATCTCAGGATTGTGAGTTCAAGTCCTATGTTGGGTGTAGAGATTATTTTATTTTTATTTTTATTATTTAAAAATATTTTAAATGTTTATTTATTTTTGGGAGAGAGAGAGACAAAGAGTGAGCAGGGGAGGGGCAGAGAGAGAGGGGGAAACACAGGATCCAAAGTAGGCTTCAGGCTCTGAGCTGTCAGCACAGAGCCCAACTCCGGGCTTGAACCCACAAATTGTAAGATCATGACATGAGCTGAAGTTGGAAGTCAGACGCTTAACTGACTGAGCCTTTCAGGCACCCCTAGAGATACTTTAAAATTAAAATCTTAAAAAAGAAAAAGAAATATAATTTTGGGGGGCCCAGAACTTACAGTTTGCTGAACAATTATTCTTTTTAAAAAATTTTTATCTTTCAATGTTTGTTTATTTTTGAGAGACAGAGCATGAGTGGGGGAGGGGCAGAGAGAGAGGAAGACAGAATCTGAAGCAAGCTCTGGGCTCTGAGCTGTAAACACAGAGCCTGACGTGGGGACTGAACCCACAAACTGTGAGATCATGACCTGAGATGAAGTTGGACGCCCAACCAACTGAGCTGCCCAGGCGTCCCTGAACCATTATTCTTTTGTTCAATTCTGAGGAAATTTGCTGCTTCTTCATAGGTAGTGTTCAAATAGAAAGTTTTGGAATTAAGGAGTAAAATGTTGAGCTGGATATTTAGTAGCTAAGAGAGGCAGTGAAACTTGTTAGATTCTTAGCAGAGGCCACTAGCTGAATTGTGTCTCAGGTCTCAGAAGCTTTTGCTTATCCTTTATTCAATTGATCTTCTTGAAAACACAGGGAATTCAGGAAATTCAACTAGAAACCACAGAGGGCTCACCGTACACTCAGCATTGTCAGGAGAGGAAGTCTTAAGATGAAGACCTAGTGCTTATGAAACCGGTAGTGCATAGATTCCAGCCACTATGTTTATTTAAGGACATCACTCCTGAGTTTTCCTGGCTTTTTATGGCAGTCCTAGGGGAATCATTGCCCATGTAGGACTCTCAGTAAAGAATTAGAAGCTTGCTAGATGGCAGAAAATGCCAATTTATATTTAAAAAAAAGCATGATATGAGATGAGATTGGTGATATCTCATTTCTGTGAGTTAAACAGAAGGGGGTATTATAATTAGGCTTAACAAATGAGGACTGAATTAGAGAGAGGCTAGAAAGGACATGCACACCAGATTATCAATATTATTGGTATTGGCAATATTTAGCCAATGCTTTCAATTAAAGTTTTTTTTTTTATTTTGTATTATACTGGTCACAAGCATCTTCTCTTTTATTACAGAATTTTGTTTGTTCATGGGAATGTACAAAAGATGATTGTTCAGCACATTTCTAATCCTTCTGTTCCTCCAACCACTGTGGGTGCTGTGCATATTCTCCTCATCATGTGGTGCTTGACTTTGGACTTAGCCATCTGGGTTGCTTTAGCTAATGGAATGTCAACACATGTGGGCAAAGGCTTGAAATGTGCTTGTGCATTTGGACTTGCTCTTCTGAGCCCCTGCCCTTAACCAAGAGAAGAACATGCCATGGATACTGCTAATCTAAGAAAGGCGAGTGTCAAAGAGCAGACCTGGATGCAACCTGCAGCTAGAAGTCAGTCCCAACTAAGCCCAGTCCATGTGAGCCCACAGATGTGTGAGGGAGCAACATATTGCTGCAAGCCCCTGAGATTTCCAGGTTATT
This sequence comes from Suricata suricatta, assembly GCF_006229205.1. NCBI lineage: Eukaryota > Metazoa > Chordata > Mammalia > Carnivora > Herpestidae > Suricata > Suricata suricatta. The sequence goes on from NC_043709.1 coordinate 76,373,088, forward strand.
TGTTAATGTCATTGTTTTGGTAATATTAAATTAATACATAAACTTGTAGAGAGCCAAATACTTATAAGTAGCACAAGGTAGCGCACGGTGCTTATGTGTCTACGAAGATAGGACACAGAATAAGAATGGAGGCCGATAAGGGAGTTCTATGGATAGTTTTTTGAGGAACCTCCACATTGTTTTACAGAGCGGCTGCACCAGTTTACATTCCCACAACAATAGCCAAATCATGGAAAGAGCTGAAATGTCCATCACCTGATGAATGGATCAAGAAGATGTGGTATATTCAGATAGCTGTGAAATTAGGTGATTAACTAGTTGTTACTTAACCTTCTAATTTCTGTATAAGTCTAATTACATGAAATAGAAGTTGGGGTTTTGATTTTTTACTTTGCTTTTCTGTTTGGAGTGTAATTATAACTACTGTAGTATAAATGATGGAAAATAATTGCATATGTTAAAAAAAGAAAAAAAAGAAAAAAAAGAAAAAAAGAAGATGTGGTATATATATACAATGGAGTACTACATGGCAATGAGAAAGAATGAAATATGGCCATTTGTAGCAAAGTGGATGGACCTCGAGGGTGCATCCCTCATGCAAAGCGAAATAAGTCAGGCAGAGAAGGACAGATACCATATGTTTTCACTCATGGGTCTAACAGGAGAATAGGAGAAACCTAATGGAGGACCTTGGAGAGGGGAAGAGGGAAAGAGAGTTGTGGAGATAGAGGAACATAAAAACCTGAGAGACTACTGAATACTGAAAACGAACCGAGGGTTGAAGGGGGAGGGGAAGGAGAAAGGGAGGTGATGGTCATGGAGGAGGGCACTTGTGGGGAAGAGCACTGGGTGGTACATGGAAACCAATTTGACAATAAACTATTAAAAAAAAAGAATGGAGGCTGAATGGTTTGAAGAAATGGCACATGGCTGGAAATCACGAGACCTGCATTGTAGTGGTTTTTCTACCTTTAATAAATAGTTTAGGGGCATCTGGGTGGCTCATTCAGTTAAGTGTCCAACTTTGGCTCAGGTCATGATCTCACAGTTCATTAGTTCAAGTCCCACCTCAGGCTCTCTGCTGTCAACTCAGGGCCCACTTCAGATCCTCTGTGTCCCTTTCTCTCTGCCCCTCCCCTGCTAGTGCTCTCTCTCTCTCTCTCTCTCTCTCTCTCTCTCTCTCTCTCAAAAATAAAGAAACATTAAAAAAATAATAGCTTACCCTTGTGAGGTGCTGATTATTGGGGCAGGTATTTTTCTTTCTTTCCTTTTTTCTTCATGGCAGGTATTTTTCTAACAATTTTATTAACTCATTTATTCACAACTCTATGAGGTAAGTTTTTTATTATTAAAATTAGGAAACTCAGTGAGGTCTCACAGCTAGTAATTTCTTAGATTAAGAATTTAATAAATTAATAATAATTAGTTATTATTAAGATTAAGAAACTCAGTGAGGTCTCACAGCTAATAAATGACTGAATGTGATTGGGACCTAGAGAGAATGTGTAAGGGATGCAGTCATGTGCTCCCCGGATACCCTGGTCACAGCTGAGGCACCCCTTTATCCAGCTGCTGGGAGAGTTGGCTCTTGAGGGCTCTCAGCTGAGTTTCTGGGAGCTGCCCTTAAGCAAAGAGAGCCGCTTCACTCAACATTATGTACCTTCTTGGAGGTAGCACAACTAATGTCTGTCAACATGTGACTCAAAGCCTGGTCAAAACCCCTTTGCTTACATTAGGGGCAACTTGAAATCCCTTTCCTAACCAAAAGCCCTCTGGAAGATGATTAAATCTTTGTAGCTTCTTCATATCTGCCCCGTCCTGCTTCCCTCATTTCCTTACAGATGCTCGTTTTGAAAATGCTCGCCAACAAACCTGCATACAAATATCTATCTCTGAGTCTAGTTCCAAGGGACTCCATCTGACAGAGAGTATTCTGGAGTCTGAGTTCTCAGCCACTGCCTGATAACCTTGGGTCACCACACTGGGCTTCAGAATAAAGTAGGGGCGATAATACCTATCTCCTGTCGCGTTGACAGGATCAAACGTGGTAGCAATTTACATTTATTTTCACTTTGGAATGTGGGTGTCTACTTCTGCCCCTTGCTTTCCCACTCCACAGAAGCTCTTTCCACTAAGATCATTGCTCAATGATTTCTAACGGCAAAACCCAACTGATATTGTTTATACTGGACTCTGCTGCATTCGATTCTTTCATCACTTGTGAACTTGGCCTTTTTATTTTTATTTTTTTTTAAGTAGGCTCCACATCCAATGTGGGGCTCAAACTCACAACCCTGAAATCAAGAGTTACATACGGTACATACTGAGCCAGCCAGGTGCCCTGAACTTGGCCTTTTGATGATTGTTTTCTACAGGATTCCAACTCTCCATCCCTTGTTCAACTACCACGTACATAGCCATGACTTCCTACCGCAACTTCTTCCCCTTGCTTGGGAATTGTTCCATAAGTAGTTGGATATGCATTGTCACTTGTCTCCCAAATTCCTCAAACTCAGCATTTAAAAATGAAAGTCACCATTTTCTCCAGCAAACATGCTCCTCTTTCTGTATTTTGCTTTCATTGGTGACACCATCTTTCCAGGCCATCATTCACATGCAACGATATTTTTCTTGAATAGTTCCTCTTCCTCACCCCAAGATCAAATCAATAAGTTGGGCTAATTTGATCCACACCCCCCCCTTCCCCAATATGTCCTTGCTCTCCATTCCTTCCACCATTGCCCTGCCTGAGTTCCTCATCATCTCTCATCAGGTATCTACCTGAGCCAGGTGCTCACCAAATTTTCACACTTGCCATGTTTTCTAGCCTTTCTTGAAGTGAGGTTGGGGCTATGTGACAATCGAGTGGGAGGAGACTTGACGTGAGGCCTGTAACCCTCCTACATCTTGGTCTTTTCTTTTATTTATTTTTAAAAAATTTTTTAAAAATGTTTTATTTATTTTTGATACTGAGAGAGACAGAGCATGAGAGGGGGAGGCGCAGAGAGAGAAGGAGACACAGAACCAGAAACAGGCTCCAGGCTCTAAGCTAGCTGTCAGCACAGAGACTGATGTGGGGCTCGAACCCACAAACGTGAGATCTGACCTGAGCCAAAGTCGGGGGCTTAACCGACTGAGCCACCCAGGCACCCCATCTTGGTCTTTTCTCGGCATGCCAACCCAGGGGGGCTCACATTCATGGTGGCATAGCTAGTGTGGCCAGTTTCCTCTTTGCCTGCCAGGGCCACACCCTGGACTGTGAGCTCCCTGAGGACGCACAGCACTTCCCTGTGGTAACTCCAGCACTAGGCAGTGCTTCATCTGCAGCAGGTGGTCAACAACTGTTTGCTGAATAAATTGCCACCCACTTTGGACTTTGGCAGATGAAGTATCCTTTTCTTAAAAATGTGCAGAATAGATTTATACCCTTGTGTTAATTTGCTAGGGCTGCCCTAACAAAATACCACAGACTGGTGTCTTAAACGACAGGAATTAATTTCCTCGGTGTTGGAGGCCAGAAGTACAGGGGCAACGTGTTGACGGGTTTTCTAAAGCTGACAAAACAAGGATTGGAGAAAACGCTTTGTTGTCATGTTACTAGAGTAAACTCTGGTTTTCCTGAGACTGATTAACTGTATGTTTAAAATTTCCAAACACAATCGTCTTCAAACAATCAGAGTGGCTGAAGCTGAAGGCGATGGGAGTCTTCAGCAGGCGGGTAATTTTGTGCAGATGGTTTGGCTCTTATATATTTATAAAAAGGTACATGTGTCACCAGGTCTGTGGGAGCATTTATACAATTTAAAATCACAAACTAGAAAAAGTATGTTGACCTATTGTGACATGTTCACCACAAAAACCCTGGAGGCGATTATTGACCTCTGAGTCTTTATGCCACCGGCTGTAGCTTACTGTCCCTCCACAGGCTTGTTCCACGGTCTCTCCTCAGCTGTCAGTACCGCTAGTCACTACCTAGCAAAGTGTGATGCCATTTGGAGACTTCCAAGACTTCACTGTGCATTTCTTCCTGAAGCTCACATGTTGAAGCTTCAGGATTCATATCTTAGAACGTCGAGTTCAGTAAACTAAGTAAAACTTCAAGCTTGAATTAGAGATGACATTTCCCCCTCTCTTCCTCTCAGCCTGTAGCCTGTGCTCCCAGGAGGGGGAGGGAGTCACCCCCTTTCCCACAGTGGTTTCATTCCCTAGAAGATGGGAGGAAGCAGGAGAAAGGGAGCAGGAGATTCTTATTTGAATGGTAGCTTTTGTACTCTCTGGCCCTGGAAGATGTCTGTAATTCCTTCCTGTGGGCACCTTCCTGCTTTGCTCAGTACATCCTCTGAGCACAATCCTTTTATTCTTTCAAATATTAAACATTTTTTAAATGTTTATTTATTTTTAAGAGAGACAGAGCACAAGTGAGGGAGGGGCAGAGAGAGAAGGAGACACAGAATCTGAAGCAGGCTTCAGGCTCTGAGCTGTCAGCATGGAGCTGATGTGGGGCTTGATCCCACAAACTGTGGGATCATGACTCTGCCAAAATAGGACGCTTAACTGATAGAACCATTCAGGCACCTGATTTCATTTTTGTTTTTATTTTTTTACACAATTCAGTGAATTAGGCAAATAAGACCTCTTTTAAAGTGGCTGTTATGCTCTTTTAACACATCTTCATCAATATTTAAGCACTTTCTTGCTTTCTGGTACATGGTATTCAAGACTCACTTTCTACTTTCCCTGGACCAATCTTGCAATTAGCCATTTGTCCAAGGAGATTTGATCCCTTTTAGTGGGAATGATTTTTAGAAATCAGGATTTGGGCACTATTTGTATTCATTGCTACCAGGGGATCATTGCTCTTAGACCCTTTCAGTGGACAGAACTAGAAAACAGGTATTTTTTTAAATGACCAACTCAGAATCACTGAATTGCTCAAACCTGTGACAACATGGATGAATTTCAAAAACATTACAGAGTAAAATAAATAAATGGCCTATAAAGTAGAACCAGAAGCTGGAGCTCTGACCAGCCCAGCTGAGCAACACGTAGATCAGCTCAACCACAGCCCAGCTTCAGATCTGTGAGAAATGAAAAGGTGGTTTTCCCAAGCCACTGAGATTTTGGGATTGCTTGTTGTATAGCATTATTTTAGCCCAAACCTGCCAAATAGAAAGCCAAGAGGGCGGGTGGTCTTGGAAGTCAAGAAAGTGCTTCAAATACTGCTGTTAAACAGTCTATAACACTATAGACTGGGAATTGACATTGAATTTAGCTACATAGTGTTATTGGTGAACTTAGAAAGAACAGTCAGGGGACTGCGGATGGCTGGATGAAATGTCTGAGTAGGGCAGGTTTAAGGCAGAATGCGCTATGAAGAATTGGAGACAGTTTAGGAAAATCTTTTTAGGAGTTTTGGTGAAAGGAAATAGAGCGGCAGCTGGCCAGGAAGTGGAGTCCGAAGCTTTGTTTTAATTTTAGGATGGGAGGCATAGCAGCATGCTGATGGGTCAGTCCCCAAGAGAGTAAAAACCGAAGGTGGTGATGTCAGGGGTGAAGGGGACATTGCTGGGTGGCCTCCTGGAGTGGGTGGGGGGCCATGGAACCCAGTGCCCCACAGGTTCTTAAGAGTCTCTTTCGACCCCAGCCTCTCTCACTGCCACGTTCTCCATTAGGTATAGCTGAATTGACTGGCATTGAACATACGTTCAAGAAGACTGGCTGAACCTCAACTGCTAGTCTCTGCTCAAAACCTATGCACCTGCTCAGCCTCATGCCTGAAAAATACAGCTCATGCCTGTATCATTTCAGCTCATGCCTGAAAAATACAGCAGCTCAAAACCTGCTCAGCCTCATGCCTGAAATATACTCTGGTCAGCACTTTCCTCCTTAATTCCAGACCACTCCATTGTGGTACCACCTCTGAGTGGCAAATTTCACCTACACAGGAAAAATAAAAGGAATGCTGAGCCAGCAACTGCAGCTTCTAATCTATTAAATTGCAGTGGGACACACATGCCAAACTGTTATGATTCTTCAGTCAGATTTATAATTCTTACATCTTGGTAGGATATTTTTTCCCAATAAAAACTTTACTACACATCATCCAGTTCCCTATTGACAATCTGAAATCACTATGGTCTGTAACTGTTTCCTTCATACTCTGCCACAGCCATCTTGTGAAAGCCACATAGTGTTTTGTTCATGCCCTCAAGCATCCACTGAGACTTCTGGGATGCTCGCCGAGTGCAAAGTGCTGGCTACCAACTTCTCAAGAATGGCGTGATGTATCATCTTTCATACCATCCTGCTTAGAGTCAGAGTCCCAATAGGAATGTAGCGCATACTGACCTGACTATTCTGTATCCAGTCATTCAATGGCATGGGACAAAAATGACAGATATATGGGTGAGCGTTCCCAGCTGAAGGAGTGCCAGATTCACAACAAACAAACGGATGAAAAGTGGGACAACGTAACATTGCATTTGAATTTCAGATAAAGCAGATCGTTTTTTAGTATGTGTACATCCCAAATATTGCATCCTTCTTGAGAATCAAACGAGCCTTCTCTTGGGGGCATTGCCCAGTTGACTTACCCCTGGAGGATTAGCCTGCTTTGAAATATCTCACTCCTTCTAGAATACATGCTCTACCTCAGTAGCAACTAAGTTTTTGTATTTTTGGAATTAAAGGTTAAGAAATGGAATTAGGTCCCCAGGTTGCAAGTGTAGAGAAAAGTAAAAATGAAAGCTAAAGTGAAACCAGGCACAAATGGATAAAACATCAGGTCGTCCTCTCCCTCTCCCTAGCTGCCCTTCATATTTTCACCACAGAAATGCAAGTCTCTCAGCACCAGTTACCAGCATATGTCCCCAGATGTGTCACCCTGGTTTTGGAGAGGACAGTGTCCCTGGTTGTGCCCTTGCTGATGTGAAAGCAAGGCCTCCACCACCCTTCGCTCTCACGGAGGCACCAGCACCACTGTCACACCAGACAGGTTCTGCCCAGTGCAATTGTCTAGGTGGGAGACTGATTCCTGGTGCTCCCCCGCCCCCTCCATCTTTCCAGTCCTTGGCTACATCTGCTTTACTTAATTTTCAAGAGTTCAGCTGAGCTGGAGAGAGTAGCTAAGGCAACAAATCCAATAAAAAACAATTGAGACTTTGAACATTTACTTTGATAGTATAGGCATAGAGGCAAACCAGAGAAAGTGCTGACTCCGGCTTGTTCTAGTTTTCCTGTGGAAACGTGTGGGTTGGGATCAGGTGGTCACTGCAGATCCACTGCTGAGGAAGCCCTGAATAAATCTCCTGCCCCATAATGGGTCAGGGGGCGCTGAAAGAAGACCAGCACCGAGCACTAAATCAGGTGGAGAGAAAGGAACAGAAGATGGTCAATATTTTCTCTTATTGGATAGATCCAAAATAATTTCCAGTCCTTCTTGGTTGGTAGATTCATCACGGGTGAAAAAAGGGGGGGGGGGAGGAGCGGAGAAAAGCAAGCTTATTTATTTATTTATTATTTACCACTAAAGGGAAGAAAGGAAAGGAAAAACAAAAGGTAGATATAAGAAATAGGAAAAAACTACTTGAGGGGAAAGTAATATTTAAAGGAAAATAGTATTTAAAGTAATTCTTGGGGCCCTGGTTGGCTCAATTGGTTAAACGTCTGACTCTAGATTTCCGCTCAGGTCGTGATCTCACAGTTTGTGACATGGCGGCATGGAGCCTGCTTAGGATGCTCTGTCTCCCTTCGTCTCTGCATCTCCCCTGCTCACGCTGTCTCTGTCTTTCTCAAAAATAAACTTTAAAAAATTTAAAGTCATTCTTTAGTTTTTATATTTGATTAGAAGTGTGAGAAAAATAAACCAACTAAATTCTAGTAGGACTTTAGTTCACATGAATTAGTTTGTAACTGCTGTGTAGCCCTTCTGATCCGCATGTCCTGTTTGTGATCCGCAAGCTCGTCGTACCTCATTAGTACATTTTTTTCCTTAGAAGAACAGGGGTGTATGACACTTAACATCCAGGTAACATAAGGCCAAGCACAAACCGCTATTTTCACTTTTAAACATCTATGTTTGGAGTCTTCAAGTACTTCAGTGAGGATATAGTTTATTTTATTTATATTTTGTAAAATGTATTCATTTTTGAGAGACGGAGAGAGAAAGAGTATGAGTGGGGGAGGGGCAGAGAGCGAGAAACACAGAATCTGAAGCAGGTTCCAGGCTGTCAGTGCAGAGTCTGACACGGGGCTCCAACTCATGGACTGCGAGATCATGACCTGAGCTGAAAGAGGACACTTAACTGACTGAGCCACCCAGGTGCCCCAGAGGAGACAGGTTATTAACCATTTAAGACAGAAGAAATACAGACAGAATACAGAGAGGGAAACCCCAGTCCACGTGGAAGTGGATTATTTCTCCTACCCTGATGCGCTGGACTCCACCCATGTTTATCCAGGCCTGTGCTTGATCTAGATTTAGTTCCATGGCTGCTTTGAAGCTTTAATTAAGTAAGAAATATTTTCAGGTTAGGATATGAGAACCCATCTTTAACACTACAGGGTTGTGAAACCGCATCTTCACATACAAACATTTAAACGGTTAATATAGTAATTATCACTATTATTTTCTATTATTTCCCATATATTATTTTGCAAAATGCCATGCACAGCGCAAGTTGCTGATTCTATAGTGAAGAAACCTGGAATGTGTAATTTCCCTGCAGAGATAATCTTGGCGCTTGAAGAGACTAAGGACGCCTGCAGGGAACCCAGGTGATTTCTATTACAGCGCATCATTTCCTGCTGGCCCTGACCTGCAAAAAAGCTGTGCTTTTCAGCTGTTCTAAAAATGGTATATAATGGAGTTGGTAAGAAAAAGGTTTTTTTCTCCCACTTTTTGGTCACGTGGTAAAATACACACAAAATAACCATTCTCTGGTGTACAGTTCACAGGTATTGAGTACAGTCATATGGTTATGAAACCATCACCTCCACCCTCTCTAGAATTCATCTTGCAAAATTAAAACTCTGTACCCATTCACCAGTAACTCCCCGTTCCCCCCATCTTCAGCCTCTTGAAGCCACCATTTTACTTTCTATATCTGTGCACCCGACTACTAGAATGTTAACCCTAAAAATAAATCTTCCAGTTATTTTACTAGCAAAAATGGGTTTGTTTGGGGATAGCAGAGAACTACGCGATCATAGGCAAATTTGGAGAACAAAGGAGAGGTATGCTCTTTTAGAGAGGAGAGGGGGAAATTGGGAAGGCTGTTACAAACATTGGAGTAAACCAGAAGTTCAACGTATACTGGCTTTTTATCAGCTGAGCTGTGACCGTGTTTCCTTGCCTGGGCTGTTGCCCGGGGAGAAGGATCTTTCTTCCTCCTACTGGGGTAGTAAAGTGGTAGCTAACGTAGTATCCATTTGCAAGGTACATCTTTTCCTGTTGGGTCTGCAAAGAACAAGGAGCATAAGAGCTCCCCCTGCTGGACTCCTAACTCTATTTTATTTTATTTTTAATTTTTATTTATTTCAGAGAGAGAGAGAGAGAGAGAGAGAGGGGGAGAGAGAGAGAGAGAGAGAGGCAGAGTGTAAGCAGGGAGAGGCAGAGAGAAAGGGAGACACAGAATCCTAAGCAGGCTCTGGGCCCTGAGCTGTCAGCACAGAGCCCAATACTGGGGCTCGAACCCATGAACTTCGAGATCATGACATGAGTGAAGTCAGACGCTTAACCTACTGAGGCACCCACGTGCCCCTTCCTAACTCCATTTTAAATAAGATTCTGTTTCATTAATTTTCACAGTAGTTTTCTCATTGGAGTGGAATGACACAGTATTTGTCTTTTTGTGGCTGGTTTATTTCCCTTAATATAATGTCCTCAAGGTTCACTCGTGTTGTATCAGGTGTCAGAATGTCCTTCCCTTTTAAGGTGGAATAATACTCCACTGTATGGATATACGTATTTTGCTTACCCATTCATCTTTTAGCTAATATGAATAATCCTGCTCTGAACATGGGTATACAAATATCTCTTTGAGACCCTGCCTTCGATTCTTTTGCGTATATACCTAGAAGTGGAGTTGCTTGATCATGTGGTCGTTTTATTTTCAACTTTTTGAGCAATTGCCATACTGTTTTCCATAGCGGCTGTACCATTTTACATCCCATCCAACATTTGCCCAAAATTTCCAATTTCTCCACATCCTCATCAACACTTGTTATTTCCTACCCAGGAAATATTTTGGGGTTTTTGTTTGTTTGTTTGTTTGATTTTACAGCAGCCTTACTAATGGGTGTGAAGTGGTATTGATTTGCATTTCAATTTGATTTGATTGTGGTTTTGATTTGCATTTCCCTGATGATTAGTGATATTGAGCATCTTTCATGTGCTTAGAGCTATTTGTGTATCTTCTATGGAAAAATGCCTATTCAAATCCTTTGCCCAATTTGACTCAGGTTGTTACTTTCTTTTGTTGAGTTTTAGGAGCTCCCTATATATTCTGGATATTAATCCCTTACCAGTTATATGATTTGCAAATATTTTCTCCAATTCTGTTGATAGTGTCTTTCGATGCACAAAATTTTTAAATTTTCATGAAGTCCAATATGCCTTTCTTTTCTTGTTTTATTCCCTGTGCGTTTGATGTCATATCCAAAAAATCATTGCCAAATCCAGTGTTGTGAAAACTTGGTCCTAAAGAAACTTTTCATTGTCATAGAATCTTAGAATAATTGCCTCACCAGGTCAACAACGACTTCAGTAACATCTCTTACTACATCATTAATCCAGGCACCTGGCCTATACAGGATGACAAGATGCCTAATACTTTGTAAGGAAGACAGCATTGTTAGTGCAAGAAAGTCAGGGAGATTGGAAAGTCTCTTTATTTTAAGCTCAAGTTCATGTCTCCAGTATCTACTATTCAGTTTCAATTTGACACTCAGTCTGTCTAGAGCAACACAAAGTAAATTTTCCAGCCACAGTCAATGTCTTCAAGCATCACCCTACCCCAACTGCTAATTTGTATTATGTTGTTTATAGATGAGTAGGCAAGAATATCTAATAAGTTTATATGCAATAATAAAAGCAGATTTCTTGGGCAGGTAATTTTTAAATTAATTCATGATATAATTTATGTTCTAGAAAACAGAAAAGCTTCAAATGTATCAGGAAAAAAAAACCTCTTTGAACTTGTCATGTTGAAAAAATAATTAAAGCTGAATTCTACCACAGGCAGCCAGTCTATTAGTTAATGAGAATGAAATAATGTTCTTGCATCAAATCCAGCAGCTTTATTTTCATTATTTATAAATATTCATTATGTGCCAACAATTTATGGAGCTCTACACAGATCCTAAAAAAATGGAATTCCAGCCCAATATGTTTTACATTACATGAGATACAGAAAGTGTTGTTATAACACCTGCCATGCAAAAGCACCCTATTATCATATTGCTTCTATAAGGTATATTAAATACGAAAAGAGAAAAAAGTGCTGAAGATTTGTATCACCTATGGAAAAGAAGGGCCATTTACAGTGACTAATTTAAAATGCAGGTTCAGGGGCGCCTGGGTGGCTCAGTTGGTTGAGTGTCTGACTTCGGCTCAGGTCATGATCTCACAGTTTGTGGGTTCGAGCCCCGCATCGGGCTCTGTGCTGACAGCTAGCTCAGAGCCTGGAGCCTGCTTCAGATTCTGTGTCTCCCTTTCTCTCTGACCCTCCCCTGCTCACGCTGTCTCTGCCTCTCAAAATTAATAAAAATATTAAAAATAAATGCAGGTTCAGCTGCACTATGAGGTGTGTGGCAAGATTGTGGATATAACAATTTGGATAATTGATGCTAAAAGCAAAATGCTACTTCTTAAACCATCAAGACCACTTCCCAAATCCAGCAGAGTTTTCCTTAGAGATATGATTATAACAACTGGGCACATTTTACTGGGTTGCACTTGAAGATGTAGACAAGTCACAGTCCCAAGGTCCAATGTGACCTCATCAATGTGAGCTTCTTAGGGGCACCTGGCTGGGTCAGTCAGTAGAGCACAGGACTCTTAATCTCAGGGTCAAGAGTTTAAGCCCCACATTGGATGCAGAGTCTACTTAAAATAAAAAAGATAAAAAATGAAAAATAAATTTAAAAAGAATATTATTAAAAATTTTTTTTAAATTATTTATTTTTGAGAGAGAGAGAGCACAGGCACAAGTAGGGGAGGGGCAGAGAGAGGGAGACAGAGGATCTGAAGCAGCACAGAGCACAGAGACTGATGTGGGGCTTGAACTCACAAACCGTGAGATCATGGTCTGAGCTGAAATCAAGAGTCAGCTGCTTAACCAACTGAGCCACTCAGGTGCCCCAAGAATATTATTTAAAACAACAACAACAACAACAACAACAACAACAATGATGTGAGCTTCCTGCCAAGCCCTGTGAGGTCTATTTCTGGCACACAATTTAGGTTACTGTCATTTTCTTGTTTGACACAATCAGCATGATCTAATCTCAACAGAACAGTTTTTATCATACTTACCAGGCTTGACTAAAAAAACTCTATAGCTATTGTGTACGTCTGAGCATTCTAGACAGTTCCTTACTCTCAGCTGATAGTTTTCCCCAGCTTCCTCAAATTGCTTTTCAAAAGAGAATAACAACAAAAAATGCATGACTAAAATCAATTCTAATGGGAGAGGGAGGGCAAATGGGAGAACTAACATTTACTGAGCACCTACTGTATACCAGGTACTGTGCTAAATACTTTATGTACTTTGGTTTTATTTACATGAACATTAAACAAAGCACATGCTCTTCATTTGTCTTAAATTACCTGCTTGTAGCCATTAGGATGTTTCAACTCTTTGCTTAGGCATTCTTTGCAGGAGGGGCCCCAAACTCACTGTGTGGACCACACAAAAGACAAAGCAAGCTTATCCTCTTATCTACCATGTCATCGTGATTACTTCCAAGACCTACTCTGTTCTGAAGGGTAGCCCAAATAAGCATTTGACAACACTAAATCTCTTTCATTCCTCATTCACATATCAGAGAACATGTCTCCTGCTGTTAATTCATTTCTGGTCACAGTCCTGGTGGGATCAACAGCAGCCTATTAACTTTCATAGTCATTTTTAACCACATCCTCAGGGTTTCTCTGTTCATTAATTTACTTTGGAGGGGAAGTTTTGAGACCATTAAAGCGAGGCATGTTTAATAGCCCTGATTTAACCAGGTGCCTTGCAATCCTATCCACATGGCTCAGTGCTTGGGGTCTCACATAAACCTGCGGCAGGACAGTGTCAGGCACTGTGGCCAATAAGACACAGCCCCATGCTGTGTCCTGGGGCCACCCAAGACCACCACTGACACCACTTACACTTACACTGTGTAAGTCAGGTGTCCTGGAGAGGTCTATTTTAATTTTTTTTTCAGAAGAAAATTATGCCCTGTGGGGCTGCCGCTTCTCACAGTGAGCCATGTCCCACTCATTTCCACTGGTTAAATATAATATAACAATAATCATTTCATAAGCTTTTAGATTTCAGATGACACATTTTCTACAACTTAGATCATGTCATCAGATATTTTCACTTCTATATGATAGCTGGTAGTATTGTATTAATTAAAACTACTGCAGCTCAACCATGATCAAATAATTTCATGACTTCATAGCTCAGCTCTGAATGTCAGACAAAGCAAGTGATCCAACATAAAGCTGACAGCAATATTTTTTTAAAAGATGCTTTGAGTAAGGACATTTTCATAACTTTATGCCAACTTGTTACTACTGAGTATTCAACCAGAAAAATTAAAAGGGAATGCAAAGTGATAATTACATTAACATTTTCACAGAAATAACACCTTTGGCTTGTGAATAAAATGTGTTAGAAATCACATGCAGCTCTGTCATGATCCAAATGTCATCCTGTCATACATACTACACCTATTTTCAGTATCTACCACACAGATTAAGTGTGCTTAAAAAAATAAAACACACACACAAACAAACAAAACCCTGTGGATACCTTAGATTCCAAAGCATCATTTTCACCAAACTCTGTTTCCTGAAAATATCTATTAAAATCCACTTCCTTACACTGTAACTTCCAGAAGCAAAATATAACACTAAAGAACAGTTTCCAATATAATTACTGGCCTTTTATTTCACCTCTCCTACTTTCTTGCTAATTACAATAGACAAAGACATCATATTTTTTCACCTAAAGTATTTTGCTCATACTTCTGGATTTCTGAGCTGGATTTCAATTCTGAAGTCCTAAAAGGTAACAAGGAATCCTAACTGATCCCTTGTGATATGAACAAATAATCTTTTTACTCTCAAAACTCTGGTTCGGTGGAAAGAATCCTAAGGAGCTGGCATTCTGCCCTTGCTCTCATGATTCTAATTTCAAGGAGTGATTCGGGCTCTATTTATAACATATGAAGAGGAGCCACTGTAGGAGGGAAATACCTGATGTGTACTTTATTCTAAACATGTTTATATTTTGTACTTTCTGGGAAGGCAGTGGATTATTTTTAAGAAGTCTAAGTAGTCCAATTTTTAAATATTTTGAGCTGCCTAATAATTCCTAATTGTCAATTTCAAGCAGGTCATCTTCCATTTAATTAATCACAGTAAGGGGTTCTGAGCCATGCCTGGCCATTAGGGTTCTCTAATGACATTGTGAATTCAGGAGGGAAAGAAGAGGAAGTACATATAGTACATCTTTAATTAAAAATGCATGGGACCTGGGGGACTGGTCCCATAGCTTCCCTGTCTGCTACACCCCAGAGTCTCCAACTAGGCACAGCCTCACACAATCAGCCCGGCAAGCAGAGGGGCAGCATGCTGTGGGGGCTCCTCTCCAGGGATCAGAAACCTTTGCAAGTGTGGTAAACACAAAAGTGAGCCATAGGGAGGAAACAGAACAAAGGAAACACTCCCTTCTTGGGGGTTATAATCTTCCTGAGGAAGAAAAAGTGATACATAAAAGTTCTGAAGGAGGTAAAGAACGTGTGAAAGTTTTTTTTTGTTTTGGCACCACTGATACAGGCGGAAAACTTTCCTTGTGACTCAGGCAGGAGTAGCTTGCAAGAGAAAGGGGCATTTACTGAACGGAGGGTGTGCAATAGTGCACACCCACTCTACAGATTGACAGGGTGTGGTATTCCAAGGAGGAAAGTGGTTGATGAGGGAAACCCATTTGTGCCACTCTGGAAACTTGTCCAGTGTCCAATATCACTGAAATGTGTCCAAACCACCTTCTGGAAATCTTTTCTTTCTAGACCCTGATATTAGCACATAGAATCCCAAGTTATCTCCCTAACAGCCAGGTATCTTTCTATGTGACTGCAGCTCTAGGAAGCCTAGAGCCAACAGGAATTTGGGCTACGCTAATTATTTTTCTAAGAAACATACAGTTCAAATTCATCAAACATTAAATAACTAAAATTAAATTAATTATTAAATTGAAATTAATTTAAAAAAATAGAGCAGAGGTACTTCTTTTATGCTCTTTGCAAAACAGGTCCCCCCCATTCCCCTGTCATTAAAACAGGCATTTATGAGAAACACTTTTCAGTATTTGTTCACTTGTTTATCTTGCACATACAGTTGGAATGAATAATTTAATCTGGCATTCTCCCTACCCACCCACCCAGCAATTTTTTTTTCCTCTAATCTGAGGTTTTCTCAGCACCCAGCAGACTGTGATCAACACAACACAGTGACAATTTAAGCAAGAGAGAAATGTCGCTTTAAAGAGAAAAATGCAAGGATTGTAAAAGTTAATGAAAAGTGTGACATGAGCCATGAGCCACACAGATGTTTAGCTCTGTCAGGAGCCCACGAAATTGTGGGTGTGTGGGGTTGACAAAGG
Source organism: Suricata suricatta (assembly GCF_006229205.1). Classification (NCBI taxonomy): domain Eukaryota; kingdom Metazoa; phylum Chordata; class Mammalia; order Carnivora; family Herpestidae; genus Suricata; species Suricata suricatta. The sequence continues at coordinate 76,388,966 of NC_043709.1, forward strand.
CATGAAAGAAAACCACGTGGTAGGTTATTGCTGCTTCCTGTTTCTCCAGACCCACACTCATCTCAGACAGATTAGCTTTCATTTTCTACACTCCCAGGAACCCTGATCCTCTATCTGTTCCTGGAATCCTTAAGGCAAAATGCAGTTTATTTTGACGTGCCCACTCCTAGAGGGCATAAGTGTCTGAAAATATCCAAAGAATCATACATAAAGAAGAGAAATTGACCCTGGATCCTTCAGGTCTATTCTGCAAATCAAGATTTTATTGGTTTAATTTTCTTTTTGCTCTTTCGTTGGGTGAAGTCATACACCAAAACGCATGAAAGAAAAATATCTGATTGGATGTACTATTAACTAGCCTAGTTTTTTTTTTAATAATTCACAAACCTGAGGCTAGTAATAATTTATAGGTGGCAAGAGTCCTAAAGAAATGTTGATTTTTTTTCCTCTTTTACTGCTGGTGACTATTACCAGGGGCAGAACTAGCAACTTACAATGTTTGTGCGCTTGTAAATGTTTATGAGTCTGCCTGTGGAGTTGGATAACAGCCAGTTCTCTGTGCTAGAAGAAGACTGGAGGAGAACTAGTAGGGAGTAAGCCAGAGGCCACCCTCTTTCCAAATCTGAGTTTACCTTCCTTTCTTAACTTTTTTTTTCTGCTTTGGACACGGTGTTTCTGTCACCTTCCGTTCGACAAAGTTTTAGTCTTTAACTTCTCTGTCAACACATTTTCACTGTTCCCTTTTGTGATGTCCCTTTCCTCTCATTATCTGTTATATGTAGGGCCTATGAAAAGTCATTTTATTCTGAGCATCTCATCTGTAAAATTAGAAATTAAGGAAAATTCCTTTAAGGTTCATCTTGTAAAATGCTCCATTTTTATTCACTCCCCTGGAGAAGTTGCCAGTTAGATTATGTATGTTAACAACATTTGAAAAAGCCCCAAATCTATATTTCCAGCCCCAATTTCTCTCACTCTCAATGGTCCATATGCCATTGCCACATAGACCTCTCATTAACATTCAAGACTTAAATGTTGAACATTGCTCGTGGATGTGGACATTGGTACCCTCTTTTGGAAGCAAATTAATAACATGTCTTAAGAATCATGAAATATATATGTTGACCTAGGAGTTCTACTTCTAAGAATGCATCATAAGAAATAATTCAAGACATATTTTTGAAGAGCCATAAGCATAAGTTCATTTGTCCCCCATTCCCAAGTTGAAAGGAATCTAAATGACCAATAGCAAAGGAATTAAGTAACTTAGAATAAACTAATGTGACAAATACTAAAAAATTATTAAAACAGTTTAGTTCCATCTAGCCTTATGAAAACACGTGCAATAAATATATAATGAAATGTAATAAAATGACATGTGAACTGAGCCATCTAAAAGTTCCTGCAGGAAATATGCCAAACTGATAATAATTATGTGTTCAGGTAGCAGGTCGGCTGTGAGTTTTTATTTTGTATTCTTTCTTTCTAAAGCCTGCAATTATATTTTTTCTACCACTTGTGTAGTTGAATGTTGAAAGCTAATCTCATTTCCCTTATTTCTAAAATGTTGCTTCTCCCTGGCCTTCCCACAGCTCTGACTGGCCATGTGTCTTTTTAGTCCTTTGGGGGCTCTATCCTAGAGATCTAAATTTTTGAATTTTCTTTTCCTTCTACCTCTCATACTCAAACTACACCCAGTGAAGTGGAATCTTCTACAGCAGATTTTACCCATTATTGCCATCTTCCCAAATTCCAGCACTCAACCTCTACATCCAGAATGGATTTAACAACCCTGGACACTCTACATAATTCCTCTCCTCAAAACCTGCCTTTCTTTGCCCCTATTATCTACCAATATCAAATTTGGGCTCCATTGTTGATTTACTACCCATTTTCTTTTGTAATTTTTAAAATTTTATTATTTAAAAAATTTTTAATGTTTATTCATTTTTGAGAGATAGACCATGAGTGGATGAGGGGCAGAGAGAGAGGGAGATGCAGATCTGAAGAAGTCTCCAGGCTCTGAGCTGTCAGCACAGAGCCCAATGCAGGGCTCAAACTCATGAACTGTGAGATCATGACCTGAGCCCAAGTTGGATGTTTAACTGACTGAGCCACCCAGGCGCCCCTACTCCCCATTTTCTATATAATTTTTGTCCAACTTGCTACCTTGTTTTATAAATATCCCTAACACTTTCCTTCTACTTTGGCCAGAATATTCTGCTGAGTTCTACTTCCATGTTTGATACCCATCAATCTTCTTGGTTCTGCTCTCAGAATCCCCTTTCAGTCTGTATAATCTATCCTATCATCTTTGGGATGTTTTACTCCATGTATTCTCAGTCCTCATAAACAAGGACTTTCTAATCATATCAGTGAGATTTAAGTGTGATAAAATGTTTGAAAAGTGGTACCCAAATTGAGGGTATACCTCAATATATACCAATATACCAAATTGTTACAGTATAGATAATCCTTAAATAATTATGGTTAATGGCTAATATTTTTCCTAATTTTAAAACATTAAAATAAGTCTAGAAATAACAGACTTGTGAACATAATATCAATCACAGACAAAATACTAAGAGGTATCCTGACACCCATGATTTTGCTGTCACTGAGGACAAGAAATGGCAGTTAATAGGAGCAGTAAGAACAGGGCATTCCAGACTCATTCTGATAGAGTTCATTAGCCTCCATCAGGGAAAAGCTTTCAGCATAGTATTTGACAAAGTATCATTGCAACCTTGTAGATAAGACTAAGAAATGTGGGCTAGATGATAATTAACTTGGGAAAATTCATAGCTGGTTGAAACATTATACCAAGAATCTTCATTAAGATTGAGATGAACTTAAGGGGGTAAGGGGGCTACTGATCTATGTGGTATTGATCTCTTGAGCACTTTCATCAATGACCTAAATAATAAAAAAATATTCACATCAAATTTTCCTAATTATAATAGCTAGAAAGGATTTGTATACAATGAATATCATAAAAAAGAAAAACGTTCCAAAAGTTTAAAACTTGAGACTAATGTCAAAAAGATAAAATAAAATATAGATAAATACAAATCCTTCAACATAGGTTTAAGAGATTGGCTATACAACTGCCAGAGGGGTGGGACTCAGTTTAGCAAAATTTGTGCAAAAAAAGCCATCAGAGGTTTCCGCTGACTGTGTCTCCAGTGTGAACTACCATGTCACATAGAGGCAAAACCCCAAAAAAGCCAGGGTCCAGAGCAGGGGAAGTATTTTCACTTTGCTCTGACTTTACTGAACCGGAGCTTGAGAAAATAGTTTTTTTTAAATTTTGTAAATTTTTTAAATGTTTGTTTATTTTTGAGAGAGAGAGAGAGAGAGCGCATAAGCAAGGGAGGGGGAGAGAGAGGGAGATACAGAATTTGAAGCAGGCTCCAGGCTCTGAGCTGTCAGCCCAGAGCCTGGCATGGGGCTAGAACCCACAAACTGTGAAATCATGACCTGAGCCACAGTTGGACACTTAACTGAGCCACCCAAGAGCCCCGAAAATAGTTTAATCCAAGGTACTTATTTTAATGGAGAAAATAGGCAATACAGAAATAATGTCAAAACTGTGAGAAGGAAGAGAAATGTACAGAAGCTAGGGCAAATGAGGAAGAGGTAAAAAGAAATGGGGTCTTTAGCTTTAAAGAGAGATCATGCAAGAGGTGCTATGACAACTCTGTCCATACACATAATGGGCTCTCAGATGAAAGAGGAATTGAAGGCCCACAGAAGGGCCGGGTTTGAAAGGAAGGCTCTCATATATTGTAGGTGTCTGCAAAGCTGGGGTGCTGAACAAAGTGGTATCACGCCAAAATGAGTTTCTTTTCCACCAGAGAATGACTCAAATCAGTTTTTCCTCGACAGCGTCTCTGTGCCTGGCATGTGTAGCTACAGTATTCTATAGAAATCAACCCATAAAAACAAGATAATGAAAGTTGGGAAGGGGAGGGCTGCTCTGTGCCTTTGATGCTAAAATAAATCATCTATGGAGGTAAAGTGAGAACTTTTCAATCCTTCAACTATATTCACAGATCTCATAGCATTCTAGAGTCACATTCCAGGTATGAAAGGCTGGCAAAGGACGTGTGACCTTTGCATTTAGGAACAGACAATCTTATTAAAATGCTGTTTTTCTTTAAAATTGTACACAATATCAACTGTGTGAAATGCAAACCTCATCAATTTACCCTTGTGGTTTATTCAGATGGAACCTATCTTATTATTTTTCGAATTTTCATTTATTGTTTATTTATTTTTGAGAGAGAGAGAGGCAGAGACAGAGACAGAGAGAGACAGAGCAGGAGTTGGGGAGGGGCAGAGAGAGAGGGAGACGTAGAATCTGAAGTAGGCTCCAGGCTCTGAGCTGTCAGCACAGGCAGCACAATGCAGGGCTTGAAGTCATCAACCATGAGATCATGACTTGTGCCGAAGTCGGACGCTTAAGGGACTGAGCCACCCAGGTGCCCTCTCATAATTTTTCTTTTTCTGATTTTCACCCCAACCCTCTCTTGTGGGACTTGTAACTACTCTTTTTTTATTAAAATTTTTTAAATATTTATTTATTTTTGAGAGAGAGACAGTGTGTGATCAGAGGAGGAGCAGAGAGAGGGAGTCACAGAATCTGAAGCAGGCTGTTAGCTCAGAGCCCAATGTGGGGCTAGAACTCACAAACCATGAGATCATGACCTGAGCTGAAGTCAGACTTTTAACCAACTGAGCCACCAGGTGCCCCCCCCAACCTGTCATATTATTGATTTAAGAATATAGTACTTGTTGCTTCTTAAACATAAATAAGAAAAAAATACATTTTTGGACAATTTTTGACTTCCATTACCAATATAAAATTGCCAAGAGGAAGAATTAATATAAAAGTAAAGATTAAATGAACTAAAGTCAATTTCAGGTCATTAAATATCTCGAACATTTTCAAATAGTAACTTTTCATGAACTGATATTTTAAGGATAAAATTTAGCCTGGGCTAAATTTTTTTTTTCCTCTAGAAAATAAATACAATTGAAACTAGCTGGATTTATTAAGAAGATAAATAGCTTTTTCAAAAAATATTAACATTGTTATTTGTAATGAAATTATAATACTAATTATAACAGATATTTAATTTATTAAAGTATTGATTGGTGGTTAATTGATGTTGAAGATACTAAAAAATATTAAACTAAAAAAGGCATTAAAGGTCATTTAAGATAATGTTCATTTCAGGAGAGTACATACAAGTCCTCACCCAAGCCTGTGCTGTTGGATCCTGGAAGGTGAGTTCTAGAACGCGGGTCTCTCAGTTCATGGTCAAGTGCTCTTTATATCACACCACAGGGAACTGAAATGCAGAATGAATTGAGTTGAGATACTGTTTGGAGCACTTGCCTTGTGCACTGTGCTGTGCTAGGCTCTAGCAGGAAGATTGGGGATCCAAAGAGGACCTAGCCCTTTTCTTAAAAAAAAAAAAAAAAAAAGATTGTTTTGTCTAGGAGACAAGCCTATGAACCTCACAATCAAAATTGGGCAGAGTCCAACAAAAGCAGTTCTATGAAGGACAACAGCAGAGAGTTCCTATGTGCAGTTTGCTAGCCATCTGTCTTGAAAAAAGAGTAAGATTTAGAACATGTGCAGGAAAGGTGGATAACATGGTCATCATATTCTTTATGTTTTAAGACTGGACTTGTGTGAGAATTGGGCAGCAGAGAGTTCTGGGACAGTTCTCTGGTGAGGATGTGTGGGGATCTGTGCTTGGTTGCAAGTTAATAGAGTTTGACAACCAGCCAGACGAGGCAGGGGAGGGTCCTCTTGAGACAACAAAGGAGCCAAGGCTAGCCAGGCTAAGGAATATTCAGGAGTAGATACCATATCCTCTTCAGAAAACCTTTTTCTGCTTCAACACACAAATGGGTTGGTGAGGACTGACAGTATATACTATAAAAGCATGGCTAACACTATTTTAAAGTATTCAAACGTGCTGAAGTACCTGAATATGAGACAGGAAACCATCAAAACCCTTGAGGAGAAAGTAGGAAACAACCTCCTTGACCTCCACAGCAGCAATTTCCTACTTGACACATCCCCAAAGGCAAGGGAAATGAAAGCAAAACTGAACTCTTGGGACTTCATCAAGATAAAAAGCTTCTGCACTGCAAAGGAAACAATCGAGAAAACTAATAGGCAACCGACAGAATGGGAAAAGATAGTTGCAAATGACATATCAGATAAAGGGCTAGTATCCAAAATCTACAAGGAACTCACCAAACTCCACACCCAAAAAACAAATAACCCAGTGAAGAAATGGGTAGAAGACATAAACAGACACTTCTCCAAAGAGGACATCCAGATGGCCTACAGGCACATGAAACGATGCTCAACATCACTCATCATCAGGGAAATACAAATCAAAACCACACTGAGATACCACCTCACACCAGTCAGAGTGGCTAAAATGAACAAATCAAGAGACTATAGATGCTGGCAAGGGTGTGGAGAGATGGGCACCTTCCTACAATGTTGGTGGGAATATAAACTGGTACAGCTGCTCTGGAAAACAGTGTGAAGGTTTCTCAAAAAACTATCCATAGAACTTCTCTGTGACCCAGCAATAGCCCTGCTAGGGATTTACCCAAAGGATACAGAAATGCTGATGCATAGGAGTACATGTACCCCAATGTTCATAGCAGCAATGTCAACAATAGCCAAAACATGGAAAGAGCCTAAATGTCCATCACCTGATGAGTGGATCAAGAAGAAGTGGTATATATATACAATGGAGTATTACCTGGTAATGAGAAAGCATGAAATCTGGCCATTTGTAGGATGGACCTTGAGGGTGTCATGCTAAGCAAAATAAGTCAGGCAGAGAAGGACAGAGACCATATGTTTGCACTCATAGGTCTAACAGGAGAATAGGAGAAACCTAATGGAGGACCAGGGGGAGGGGAAGAGGGAAAGAGAGTTGGGGAGAGAGAGGGATGCAAAACTTGAGAGACTATTGAATACTGAAAACAAACTGAGGTTTGAAGGGGAAGGGGAAGGGGGGAAAAGAGGTGGTGGTGATGGAGGAGGGCACTTGTGGAGAAGAGCACAGGGTGTTGTATGGAAACTAATTTGACAATAAACTATTAAAAAATAAAGTATTCAAACGTGAGTTATATTCACTCATCACAGCTATAGAAAAATTCATTAAAAAACCTTTTTCCTAGGGACACCTGGGTGGCGCAGTCTGTTAAGTGGCTGACTCTTGATTTTGGTTCAGGTCGTGATCTCACATTTGTAAGATTGAGCCCCGCGGCAGGCTCTGTGCTCACACCATGGAGCCTGCCTAGGATCCTCTGCCTTTTCTCTCGCTGCTCTCCCCCCACAGCACAGCCCGCCCCCTGTATGCATGTATGCTCATACACTCTCTTTCTCTAAAAATAAAAAAACTAAAATAAATAAACTAAAAAATTGATTTGCTAGAATTCCATATAACCCAGCAACTCTGCTTCTGTGTATATGTCCCGAGGAAATGACATCCGGATCTTGAGGAAATACCCGTACTTCTATGCTCATTACAGCATTATTCCCAATAGCCGAGATATGGAAACAACCTATGTGTCCATTCACAAATAAGGAGATGTGATATGTCACATCTTCTTTACCCATATCTCTACCTCAATCTTTATCTCTATCTCTATCTCTAAATAATGATATATGATTAATCTATGGTAAAGAAAGACATCCCGCCATTTGTGATAACATGGCTGGAACTCATTGACATTATGTAAAGTGACATAAATGAAACAGAGAAAGACAAATACTATGTTATACCACTTACATGTGGAATCTAAAAAGCTGAACTTTTAGAAACTGAGAGAAGAAAGTGGGTCCTGGGCGATGGGGTGTGGGAGGAATGGGGAGATGTTGGCCAAAGGGTACAAACTTCCATTTAGCGTTGTGAATATAGTTAACATCAATGTATTATATACTTGAAAGTTTTTAAGAGAGTAGATGTTAAGTGTTCTCAGCACAAAAAAAAAATGGTAATTATGCGATGTGATGGAAGTGTTAGCTAATGCAATGGTGGTCATCATTTTGTAAAATAAGAGTGTATCAAGTCATTACATTGTACACTTTAAACTTACACTATGTTATATATCCATTATATCTCAATAAAGCTGAGAAAAAATCTATTTGCTTCCTGGTGAATCCTCCATGATTAATTAAATGCAAATTGTTTCTCTAGGTAGCTGACCTGCAGCAAAAAAGCATTCACTTGATATGAGCCAACTGATTAATTGGACAAAAGGCATTATATAAGTCATAGGACATTTGGCAAAGACAATGAATTTAATTTTAAAGAGATTCTATGTGGCAAACACATAATAGACTGTTGTTTGTTGAGGGCACTTCTGTATCTCCATAGAGCTGTATCAGCAATTTAGAGAGGACAACTTACTATAAAAGTCTCAAAATCTCAGCAGCAGGGTTTCCTGTTCTCTCTCTGCTTCTCCCCGGCTCATGCTTTCTTTCTCGCTCTCGCTCTCTTTTTCTCTCTCAAAAATAAACAAGAGACTTGAGCCTGAGCTGAAGTCAGGTGCTCAACCCATTGAGACACCCATGTGCCCTGCCCCTAATAAGTACTTTGTTAAGATTTTAAAATATCACTTGTTTTAGTGAAGATTTATTCTGGATTTTTACTGAAAGTGGATAAAACCAGGCTTTCTCAAGGTGCTAACTGATGCTATACCTTTGACTGCTCACCGAAAGAGATTAGATTTAAGTGAACCTGCAGGTAGTTCTCAGTTTGTTACCTGCGTTCCTGCTGTGTTGCCTGGGAGTTTTGTACGGTACTCTGCAAGTTGTTCACAAGGACTTCACCTGACCTCAGCAGAGCACTGTCCCGGGCAATACTGGTGGCTTGCAGCCGGAGTCAGAGAATCCGGACGATGACTTGGGTCTCTAAGGCACTAATCTCAGCTGCAGGCTGTGCCCAAGAGCGGCTGAGCCACCCTCCGAGACAGGCCTGGCCTTGTATCAAAGGTAGGTGATTTTAGACACGTTTTATGTTGAAGGATATGAAAGATGAGCTATCTTAACACCGTACCTTTATTGGGAGGAGCTGATTCTGTCTCCCACTGGGAGACAGGAAGTTACCAAGGTCTCAAAGTTACTGCTTTCGCGGTGAAGATTCTCTCCCGTTGGTGCCACAGGGAGCCATCGTCCAGGTGTCCGTGCTTTTACAGGCGTCCGCTGCTGTGCCACTGAGTGCACTGCGCAAACACTGCCCGAGCACCTGCTCAGCACCTGTGCCTGGCACGAGGCGGGACGAGGCACGGAGTCCGCTGACCTACAGAGAGCCCGTGACCTGTGCTTACCGGTCAGTAAGCATCTGCAGAGCAAAGGCTATGTGCGGAGCATGCGCCTACATTTTTATATTAAGTTTCTCATTAATTCTATAAAGATCCCGCAATGTGTCATCATCCTATCGTCATCATCATTATTATACCCATTTCCCCATGAGACAGTCTGATTCAGAAAAATTAAGCGACTCATATGTGGTCAAATAGCTTATCTTCTCCAGCTGCAGTGCCTCCCATTCCCCCGTATCTGCTTAGTGCGCCTGCTTGTTCAGGAGTCTCCCTCTTTTTCTACAACCTTGCTGCTCCAGGTGTGTCCCATGGACCCCATGTTGGCGTCACCTGCGAGCCTGTTAGACATGCGGAGTCTCGGGCCCGCCCAGGCCTTCTGAATCAGACCTCGTGTTTAACCAGCGCCCAGACCGTCTGTCTGCGGCTGAGCTCTCAG
>NC_043709.1:76398873-76425827 GCF_006229205.1 Suricata suricatta
TCTCCCTCTTTTTCTACAACCTTGCTGCTCCAGGTGTGTCCCATGGACCCCATGTTGGCGTCACCTGCGAGCCTGTTAGACATGCGGAGTCTCGGGCCCGCCCAGGCCTTCTGAATCAGACCTCGTGTTTAACCAGCGCCCAGACCGTCTGTCTGCGGCTGAGCTCTCAGCAGAGCTGCTCCACCAGCCGTCAGAGGAGCTCCTGCCCCAGCACCCCTCTGGCTCCCGTCTCTGCAGCACGCAGTAGAGGGAAACTCTCTTGACTTCATAAATCGTGGTCCATGGCAGCTTACTCAAGGCGATTTCGATGAGAAGGCAGTTTCCTGACACAGGCATCGAAAAAAATTATATTTCCCACGCAGACCCTAGATTCAATGATTCCGTTTGCAAACACTTATCCTGTGTGTTATTTGCCAGGCCCTGCGTGCAGTACAGGTTTCCCATGGGAGGAGGTCAAATGTGCTACTTCCTGCTAATTGTGATTCAGCCAATTCCTAGTTTTAAAGTGCATGCTTATAATAAAATTCTGTCTGTACTTCTTTTACTGCTGCTTTCTTCCTGAGTCATTCCTTTAGCCAAATAACATATTTGCTCATTTAGACAACAAACACCTTTTGGCAATGTACAAAGCACAGTATAAGTCCATTATGCTTTTAAGTCTATATATTTGTGTTTCCACATCAAATTATATCCTCAAGCAATTCTTCTACGGGGAGATGTTTTTAAAGGAAGGTGTTTATAAGTCTCGGTAATGTTACCACTGATTTTATGGTTAGCAGAACGCAACGTCTGAAGTTTCATAAGTCTTTATCAACACTAACTCGGAAACTCTCCTGATGTCCCAAGGATAAATGTAGGCTTAAGAAGCCCAGGCTGAAAATTAAGTCCCTCAGGATGTGTTGTCATTGTTGTCACAATCATTTAACTTCGATGCTATTCAAAATCTGCAGGGGAAAATTTCAATATTTTTCGCTTTCATTTCAAATGGAGCTTTTTAAGACTCTTTATACTAACTCTGGTAGAGTAAATGGCAGTTAAGACAGTTGGTGGATTTAAATACTCAAGGTCTTCCATTAACTTCAAAGTTACATGCTGGGAACTCAGCTCCCTTATGGAAAAGTATAGTTCTAAAACTCCCTTGAGGAGATGACATACTCCCAGGAAAAATGCCTCGTTGGGTAATTTAGTTTTATACAGACATACTGACAGATAGAAACACCAGGCACAGACCTTCTTTTTAGCTCCAGACTCTAGGATATTTCTTCTTTGGCTTGGGAATCTTTGGGGGGTAATAAGTCACCAAGCATTCAGGCTAATGGGTTTCTTATACTTTGAACTATATTTTAAATATTTTAAAATGTTTTCAAAGGATGTCATTGAGGTAGAGAAGTTGGTAGGTAGTAATTTAATATTTTTAAATTAGCTTTCTGCCAGAGTCCAGCTCCAGCTGGTCCAGGGTCCCCTGAAGGAGAGGCAGCTTCGGCAAAAAAATGGAGACGAGAGAGCCCTGTGTTTCTTTCTTTCTTGGTCACCAGCCTGGCATCTCTGTCTTGCCAGGTTTTGTGCCTTTATTTATAGACTTAAGTGTTAACCTGACATCAAAAAGTGGAAGTTTTACAAATAATTCTCAGTGATAAGATGCTTTGAAAAGGGTGCAGAAACAGGTTTTACAGAGGCATTTTTGCAGAGTTACTCTAATTACAATGAGGTAACTTACACATCATAGGATAACAGGATATTCTCAGTGAAAAGCCGATAACATACACATTTGTTTGAACCTGTAGTAAATCTTACAACTAAGAAGATAGCAGGATGTTTTCAGTGAGAAGCAGATAGCAAACACATTTGTTTATAACAATAATGCTAAGATTCAGGCATAAGCAAGGCTAGGAGGAATTCTGTCTGGCTTACAGGAGGAAGAATGTATTCAAACTGGTTAGTAAATAAATCTTTTGTCAATCTTGTTCTTTGATGTTGAAGGTGTAAGCACCATAGGCGCCCTAGACCAGCCGGCCTTTGCATATGAGTTTAAGTTGTAACTACTCTTATCCATTCTCACAATGGGCACCAAATTAGCATAGGTGTGCGCAGTAACTTATGCCTGGCTCTTGTTTGTTTCTTATTCCTAAATTAGGCTCTTTATCTCCAGGCCAGAGTTAATAGTAAATCTTGTGTTCTTTAACCCCCTTCATTTTCTATGCCTTAAATTTGTGAGGCTCATTAGAAGAACCTTTCGACAAAACATCTGCAGTGCTTTGTTTAAGTTCCTCTTTATAGAGGTGGGAATATGCTTCTTCCCATGAGGTATCTGTGTGGGGAATATCGGTCTGATTTGGAACATTGTGAGGCCAAGTTGCTCAAATTTCAGCAACGGGCTTAATTTCACATGAGCAGTAGTAGCAGAAGGAGATGCCAGTTTCCACCTCTCATGGCAGGAGCCGTGCACGTTTGCCATTTCCTTACTGTGACTATGTCATCCAGCAAGGCTTTCTTGGAGTATAATATACAAGCAATCCAATGTACATTTTAAGTGCACAGTGGAGACGTAAAATACTCCCATCATACTAGGTTCTTTCCTCATTTACTTCCAGGTATCTTGCTAAGTGATTTATGTGTATTATTTCTTTAAATTCTCACTAACTATTATGAAACAAGCTGTGTCTCCCCCAAATTTATATCTTGAAGCACTTATCCCAGGTGCTTCAGAATGTTACTGTATTTGGAGAGAGGGTCTTTAAGAGTTGAATAAGTTAAAATAAGGCTGTTAGGGTGGGCCCTAATCCAAGACGACTGGTGACCTTACAAGGAGAGGAAGTTTGGACACACAGAGAGACACCAGGGAAACATGCACAGAGGAAAGGCCATGTGTGGGCGCAGTGAGAAAGCAGCCACCTGCAAGCCAAGGAGAGAGGTCTCAGCAGAAACCGACTCAGAAGACACCTCCATCTTGGACTTCTAGCCTCCAGAACGGTGAGAAGATACTTTTGTTGTACCCAAGATTTCTTTATCGCCCCCAGAAACCAGAGACCGCCAGGGAGGCCGAAGCACGCATGCAAAAGCAAAGGGCTTTATTACGGGTTTAGGCTCGCTGGGGCCTAAACTCGGGCTCACAGACTTTACAGGCGTGGTGGATCCATGCTGAGAGTGATTGAGACCGAACAAAGGCGGGGCAGGACTTTTATGACTTTGGGAAGGGGGAGTTACAGGAGATTGTGACATAGGTACAGAGACCCAATCATAATGGTACAACAGTATTGGCAGCAGCTCTAACCATCCACACTGTTCAGAGTGTTCGTTACTTTTGGTGGGACCCAATTACAACATTTAAGGTATCTTTGAAATTAACCAATATCAGAGCGAGTTCAGGGTCTTGTGTGGTGACTATAGGGTTAACTTTAACACTAGGGAACAGGGGCTTATCTAAAGTTCCCATCTGCAGGCCTTATCCTTAGGAATGTGGGGTGAGGCAGCTGGGCTTTCCTGATTAGATACCCCCGGGCAATGTATGACTGCCAAATGGCCAAATGGCCAAATGGTTCCCAAGAGACTGACCTTAGACCTTTTAGCTTAGAGGGGGAAACAAAGCCAGTCATGGCATCTGTTAGGTTCAGACTCGTGTTCTTACACTTTTATGTGAAGTCACTCAGTCTGCAGTGTTTTGTTATGGCCTCCCTAGAAAACAAATACATAAGCATTAGCTTGACTTTTTTTTTTAACAATAAAAAGCAAAACAAAAACAAGACTTCTGGATAATTTGTCCACAGTCACTCAGATCCTCAGTGATCGGCCATGGGTTGGATCCTGAGTGTATCTGACTCCAACCCGGTGCTCTTAACCACTGCCTGCACCAATGCCCCAAATACCCAAACACCAGGATTGAAAATTGCAACAATGACTCCAGTGGGTCAGTCCACCAGGTCCCCTTCAGCTCTCCTTCCCTCCAGTCTCTTGCTTACAGCTCTTTAGGCTTGGTTGTGATCAGTGCTCGGTACTAATCTGCATTGAGGGTGGAATATGGTTCTTATTACTCTGACCCTATTGTAATTATATAATATTATAACAACAAAATAGAGTAATTAGATGATTTTAAGTGATGAGTGCTAGCACACAGAAGGCACATTTTTTGTTGGGCTCTTACTATCTTATTTAATTTTAAACAGTAACCATTTAAAACTAAATATCTTCTTTTTTCCTTTATTTTCTAAAAATAAGGAGAATATATTGTACTTTGAAAACCCAAAGAGGTAATATCCTTTCACAGTTCAAACTGTTCTACAAAAAAATTTAGTTATGTAATGCCCAGAATTCGGGAGTCCCCCAGAAATGAACCACCAGAGGCCAGAGTCAAAGCCAAAAAGCAAGGGTCGTTTATTGCATGTTCGAACCTGGGCCTCTGCTCACTCCAAGCTGGTGGAACGGAGAGAGCCAGAGAGCCCTGAACAAAGGTGGGGTAGGACTTTTATGAGTTTGGGAAGGGGGAGTTACAGGAAATTGTGACATAGGTACAGGGGTCCAATTATTATTATACAATATTATTGACAGCAGGTTTAACCATTCACATTGCCTAGAGTACTTGTTACTTTTGGTGGGACCCAATCACAACATTTAGAGTACTGACCAATCACAGAGTGGGCCCAGGACCCTCACGTAGGGCATGACTAGGACCTTCATGTAGGGTGTGACTAGTCTTAATCTCCATCTTTAGGCCCGCCCCCAGAAATGTTAATGGTGTTAGCTGGCCTTCAAGGTCAGAGGGGACACCCGAATCAAATCTGCATCCTTACAGTTAGACATCAGAATGATTTTTCCTCATGTATGATATCAATAGATTTTTTCAAGATTTTCATCTGTTTTAGTCAGCGACAAATAGAATGAAAATAGAATAAAAATCCTGAGAGGTAATAGAAACTCAACATATATTTTTTAAAATGTTTTTTAAATTTATTTTTGATAGAGACAGAGCATGAGAGGGGGAGGGGCAGAGAGAAGGAGACACAGAACCGAAAACAGGCTCCAGGCTCTGAGCTAGCTGTCAGCACAGAGCCCGACGCAGGGCTCGAACCCACAAACGTGAGATCTGACCTGAGCCGAAGTCAGAGGCTTAACCGACTGAGCCACCCAGGCGCCCCTTAACATATATTTTTAAAAAATCTATAATGAAGCTATTAGCTGCACTTCCTCTTTTACAGTTCCGCATTCTTTTTCTCTTTTTAACCCGTACGTTCTACACTTTCACAAGTACACTACCACATCAAATTAATATATTCATATAAAATGCTATCATTCTTAAATATTTTATCAATGCTCTAAAAGGTATTTAGGAAGCACTGTTAATTCAAACAAATAATAGAAGAGAAGCTGAATCTTGGTTTCTAAAAAAAATTTAATGTAATCAAAAATTTGTAAAGTTTATTTACTTATTTATTTTGAGAGAGAGACAGAGCACATGAGCTGGGTAGGGGCAGGGAGAGACAGAATCCCAAGCAGGCTCCATGCTGTCAGCACAGAACCCAATGTGGGGCTTGAACTCATAAACTGTGAAATCACGACCTGAGTAGATGCTCAACTGACTGAACCACCCAGGCACCCCACTATAATAGTTTTTAATACAGTAGTCACCCTTAAGCACAAATCGTAGCAGTGCTGCACTAAATGTTAAATCACATTAATTACAAATAGTATCACTGCCTTGGCAAGAAACCTCATTTAAACAAAAGGTGAAGTGAGGAGGTTTACGAGGCAGACTGTTAGTCCAGAATCCACTCAGCTGACAGGAAGGCCAAGTACAGGACTGGGGGTGCATTTGGAAGAGTAATTGCTAAAGTTGAAAATTTTGGTAAGAATTTTCGTTAAGAATTTGATTTGTTCATTTTAGGGAGACTAGGCAAGCTTCCTTGGGAGAGTAGTTTTTTTGGAGTTACTTAAATGTTAAAAGAGGGAAGACGTGCAGGGATGTTCAGATGAGTACCGTGTATTAGTTCTTACAGGTCCACCCGGGATGGCGTGACAGACTGTGGAAACACCTCATGCATCTGTTCTGACTGTGTGGCGAGTAATTTGGGGAAACCAGAGGGTAATTATGGATCCCAGTCACAGTTATATAGGATTATTCTGTTAAACATTTGGGCTGAGTTGACAGAATAATTTGAAAAGAGAAAAATTCATAAAATAATATCCTCTGAGTTGACAATGTGATAGAGGATACCAAGTCCACAGGTTGTTTTTTCATATTAATAAGTGAGGTCTGAATTAATTAGCTAATATTTGTTGGATGAATGGCTAAACTCAAAATGGTTGAAAAGCCACACAGGTAGATACCGCCTCAGTCTATGCCTGGTTTAGTCAGCCCTGGGCCCGTGCTGGCCCACGGGAGCCTCAGAGAAGAGTGCCCCAGAGCCTTTTTGAAAATCACATGAATCTGTGGGCAACACACTAAAAGTCTCAGAACTTCGGTTAAGGTTGATGTCATTATTAGAGGCTCCAGGTTAAATGACATAAGCAGCTTAGAGTGAAAACAGATGTCAGGATTAGGCAATATTATTACCCTTTTGGCATCTTCTACTTCCTTGTCTGTTTAATAGTCATCAGGTGAGATCTAGAATCTTGACAGGTTCTTATATATTAGGATCAACTGGAGAGCTTTTAAAAATCCTGATGACCAGATCATTCCCATACCAATGAATCAGACTACCTGGAGGTAGGAGATAAGCATCAATATTTTTGAAGGCATCTCTAGATTCTCCTTTT
This sequence comes from Suricata suricatta, assembly GCF_006229205.1. NCBI lineage: Eukaryota > Metazoa > Chordata > Mammalia > Carnivora > Herpestidae > Suricata > Suricata suricatta. Next base: position 76,405,621 of record NC_043709.1, read on the forward strand.
GTGTAACAAAGTGTGAGAAACATGCTTAATGACCTTTCCCCTAGGTCAGTAATCCCAAGTTTGAGGGCATAAGAATCATGCAGTGGTTGCTAAAAGGCAGAGTCTAGAGCAGTTTCAGTAGGCCTGGAGTGGGGCCCTAGTACTGGCGCTCTTAATAAGAAATCTAGTGATTTTGATGTAGATCGTCTTCTGTTTCATGGAGAAAAACTGCCTTAGTAAGTAACGCTTAGTAAGCATTTGCCCCATTGATTAGTGCTTGATATCAGGCTAAACTGAACAAGATGCTAAAAGCTAAAAAAGAGATTAAAGAAGACTCCCTAGGATATTGTGAGCCAAGGCCAAAGATCACAGCGCCTGGCTGACTTGCTTGAACAAGATACCTCTGGTTGCCATGGTGATGTGAGGAGGCTGGAGTTATTTCTTCCTTAAATATTCACCTTTCATATTTACACCCAGTGCTGGACTTGGCCCTAATGTCAGCTATTTGTTGCCATTGGGTGTGGCGATGGGAAATTCTGCAACAGGAAGAGGAAGCTTTCTTTTCTAAGAGCTCTGTTTTGAATGTCCACTTTTGAGCAAGTTTCTGTGGTATGCAAATAGGCATCATGACATGAATAATCTCTACTATTTTGCAAGCCTCACTCCCTAAATAGACCTCAGAAATTTCCAAAAAGTTGTGGGGGAGCATGGGACCAGAACCAACTTCATCATATGTTTACTAGATATTAGATTCCATTCAAAGAATGTACATTTTTTCATTAAACATTTGTTGTTTCAAAGAATTTTCCCCTTTGTTATCAGCAGCAACACATATCAGCCTTCCCATGTGCTGAGTAAATGCGTTTGTATCATCTGTTTTCTGGCTATTTCAATGATGTAAGTTTAGTAAACGCAAATATTCACCACATTTTCTTTTGACAATGAAAGACTTGTTACTTTTCCAATTTAGGAAAAGTTTCCAGTTGTCTCAGTGTAAGGTTTCATGAGATTTTCATTTAAACTGAAAGCAGATGCTTTGAAAACGTATTGATATTTGGGGAGAATTTAAGAAACAATAGTTACAGAATTAAGTGGATTTAGAAAACCACTTGGTGGCAGTAAGCTCCCTGTTAACCACGGTGGGAATCTGAACTGCTGGGTGGGCTTCTGAATTTCTATTCTTGGTGGGATTTTTTTTCTTCATTATTATTATTTGATCCCCAAACAATGTCTCCCTCAAATGCAAAAAGGTATATTTCGTCTTTACTTTCCCTAACAGATTGAATTATATGTAAGGGTTAAATAAACATTGTGACCTCTTTTGAAATTTGAGAGACACGTTTTCAAAAGTCCAAATGAGAGAATCTTGTTAGGGCACCCAGTTTTCTATGGCTTCATCATTCACTCAAAATAAATGCTCATGTACGGAGAGAAGAAAATTGGATTACAGTCCATGTAGCCTATAGGTTCAAAGTGTCATAATGCCTTTCAAAATATCTATTGTTCTACATGAATATTTTTCCATTTTCTCCACAAAATTTGTCACAGTATCTTCTTCTCCTTTATTTATTTAAAAAAATTTTAATGTTTTTTTATTTATTTTCGAGAGATTGAGAGAGACAGCATGAGCAGGGGAGGATCAGAGAGAGAGGGATACACAGAATCCGAAAACAGGGTCCAGGCTCTGAGCTAGCTGTAGGCACAGAGCCTCACCCGGGGCTCAAACCCACAAGCGCCAGATCGTTGAGCTGAAGCTGGCTCAACCGACTGAGCCACCCAGGTGTCCTTCTTCTTCTTCTTTTTTTTTTTAATGTTTATTTATTTTTGAGAGACAAAGACAGAGTGCAAGTGGGAGGGGCAAGGAGAGAGGGAGACACAGAATCTGAAGCAGGCTCCCGGCTCTGAGCTGTCAACACAGAGCCTGATGCAGCCCGAACACACAAGTCGTAGGATCATGACCTGAGCTGAAGTCAGATGCTTAACCAACTGAGCCATCCAGGTGTCCCTCACAATATGTTCTTCATCTTTTATTCATTTAAGGGAAGAGGGATGTGCCTAAAATGAAACTTAATAATTATTATGAATAATTAGATTAGGTGTCAATGTATTTGGAACTGAGAAATTTAAGTGGCCAATGAAAAACCATAACAGAGCAGTTAATTATGATGTAAGTGGATTTAGTACTTATGCCAGTCCTTGTGAGAATGACAGTCGTAAGAGCTTTTAGAACAATCCTAGTCCAGCGTTTGTCACTAACTAGCTGTGCAAGCCTGGAAAGGCCTCTTAATCTCCCTGAGCCCCAGCTCCTCTCCTGAAAATGATTAGGCTGTGTAGAAAGAGCCTAGGGCTTTTTTTTTTCCCCTCTAAAAATTATATATATATATATACACATTTTTAAGTTTTTTTTTCCCTCTAAAAATTATATATATATATACACATTTTTAAGTTTTCCAAGTGCATCCCTGGGAAATAGAAGGGAAATATAACATCTAGTTTAAAAGGCATCTTGTGTGTAGACTCTATAAAAGCTATATATAAGAACTTTCTGGAGAATATAAATTCATATTACATGGTGGTAAAAGATGAAATTTCTTTTCAGGTCAAAACTCTCAGAAAGAAAGGAAACCAGTTGTTTCCCCCTTACTTAGATAATCAGCTGCAGCATCATATTTGGGTCAATGTGGCAACAGTGAGAGGCAGCCTGGGAGCCCATCCTGCACGGTGAGATTAGGAAAGCTTTGGTTGCCTCCCGGCACTTTGCCTCTTACCCTGCTGAAGATGGAGGAATAGAATTATTTAAAAATTCTGACTCTGTATAGATTAGAAAAGCAAAAATGGAGATGACTCACATAAGAGGCATCACGCAGGGCCTGGCAGAGAGTAGACAGTCAGTAATTTTAGTTCCAACTCTCTTTATTTGTGCCTCTGAAATACCGTGTATTCACTAGCTCTTTGAGGCAACTGCTTTTGAACCCCGGCAGGCAGATGCTTGCACACTGTGGTCTTGGATCTGCATATTTGAAGCCAGTTTCCTGTTATGAGTGACTTGACCTGGTCCAGATGGGAAGTTAGTCCCACATCAAAATTACTTCAAAATATATGTAAATATTTATGCTAAACCATTCCGTGATTAGGAGAGCATTAAAAACAATGCTTATCAACAGAAAACATACAACTAAAATCATACTTAATGGTCAAGGGCTAAAGTCAGGAACCAGGCAAGAATGTCTATTCTTATTACGTTAACTCAACATTGTCCTAGTCAGTAGAATAAAATAAGAAAAAGAAATAAAGGTATGCAGGTTGTATGAGAAGTAAATGATTTTTATTCACAGGTGACGTGATTATATATGCAGAAAATTCTAAGTATTTGACCAAAAATAGCAATAAAACCTGTTAAAACTAGTAAGTCAACTTAGCAAGCCTGCCAGATAAAAGACCAATATATAAAGATTGTCTTCTTACATACTAGCAAGAAGCATTTAGAAAATGAAATTTAAAATATACCATTTATGGTAGTATCACAAAAGCATAAATCTATTTAGGGGAAATTTTAACAAAAATATAAAACCCCTATGTTGAAACTATAAACCTTTACTGAGAGAAATTAAAGAAATGCTAAATAAATGGAGAAGTAAACCATGTTTATGAGTTGGATAAGGCATATTGTTAATGCATCACTATCCCCAAATTGAAATCCCAGTCAAAAATCTCAGGAGGTTTTTTTTTTTTTTGATAGAAATTGACACATTGACTGTAAAATATATATAAAAACGCAAAGTACATAGAATGGCCAAAACAATTTTTAAGGACGTAATTATTAGATTTTGAGACATAATAGAAAGCTATAGTGATCAAGACCATGTGGTATTGTATGCAGATAAATGTTTAGATTAATATGCAGAATAGAGTCCAGAAATAGAATCACACATATGTGGCCAACTGATTTTTGACAAAAGTGCAAAGGCAATTCAGTGGATTAAAGATAATCTTTCATTGGAACAATTGGATATCAATATGTGAAAAACAAAACAAAAAAAATCAACCTAGACCTCCTTTGCCTTAGATAAAAATTTACTGAAAATGGATCAGAGATGTAAACAGAAAGTGTAAAATTAGAAAAGATTTAACAGAAAATATATGGAAAACTCCTCCTGATCAGGGGTTAGGCAAAAGATTCTTAGAACACCAAAATGTACAACCCATAAAAGAAAAATTTGAAAATATTGGATTTCATAAAAATTAAAAAAGTTTTTCTTCCCCCAAATTTAAACTTCTGTGCTTCAAAGAACACCATCAAGAAAGTGAAGTGACAACCTACAGAATATTTCTGTGGGAGAAAATATTTGCAAATCATGTATCTGTAAGGAACTTGAATCTAGAACAATAACGAACTCTTAAGACACAACAATAAAAAGACAAATAAACCAATGAAAAAAGAGGAAACATGTGAAAAGACACTTCACTAGAGAAGAAATATGGATGACAAAGAAGCACATAAAAAATGGTAAACACCATTGCTTATTAGGGAAATGCCAAACTAAACCACTATAACGAGCACCTGGGTGGTAAAAATAAATAAATAAAAGATAAATAAATAAATAAATAAATAAAAATCACATACATACAAAACACTATATAGCATTCAAAGATACATGCATCTCTAAAGACACACTTAAACATATTAGGAGTGCCCTTGGGGTAGAGCATGAAAATAAAATAAAGTAAAATAAAATAAAATGGGTACAGAAGTCCCCCACTTCCAAAAAAAAAAAAAAAAGGAAAGAAAGAAAGAAAAGAACAATAGATACAGAGAATACAGTGGTTGGCAAGGGTTAGGGGTGAGGGCAGAATTTAACTACAAAAGGGCAGGATGAAGAAATCATTTGTTCAGTGATGGAACTGTTCTGTATCCTAATTGTGGTGGTGGTTTCACAAATCTATACATATGCTAAAACTTACAGCAATGTACACCAAAAGAACAAGCTTCTTTTTTTTTTTTTTTACTGAATGTAAACTTTAAAAAATATACTGAGGCATCTGTGTTTTTTTAAGCTTATTTATTTATTTTGAGAGAGAGAGAGAGAGGAAGTGGGTGTGTGCTCATGAGTAGGGGAGGGACAGGGAGAGAGGAAGAGAGAATCCCAAGCAGGCTCCATGCTGTCAGTGTAGAGTTTGATGTGGGGGCTTGAACTCACTGTGAAATCATGACCTGAGCTGAAATCAAGAGTCAAATGTGTAACTGACTGAGCTACCAAGTGCCCTGAGGCACCTGTGTTTTTATATTTATTATTTTAAACTGCCTCCATTTTTTCATTAAAGTGCCTGTATTACTCTTCTCCATGTTGAACAATCTCCTTTGATGTGTTTTTTACTAAGTCATGCATTAATCATTTTGGTTATTTTTCAGGTTAGCATATATAAGGGGTGCTGCATAAATATTGCTCCGGAGTTTGTAGGCAGAATTTCAGAGATAGATGAGCCTTATATATTACTCTCTTATTCACATACAAAGCTATTGATTTCTTTGACATTAGAAGCTGCTTTAAAATGTTTCCAGTATTAGGCTTGAATATAATCATTTGCCAGTAAAAAACTGAGGTTTGTGTTCAAGCCCAGAAGGTAATTGTGTAAAAGAGTTTCTATTCTGGATTCATAATATTTGCTCTCTGATATTTACCATTACTCTATTGACTGTTTGCCATCACAGGTAGTATTACTGTCTGGGCCTTGCAATGTTTGCTGGATATATTCTAAGTATAATTTCTGCTGTACATCAGTACAGTGATAATGTTATTTCAGTTCTCTCTCTAATGTTCTCTGTGAGGCAGTGACTGCTGCTGGGGTTTCATTGCAACAGCCCTCGCAATGTCTGGAGTGACATCATGTACGTGGATCTGGGAATATAGGTCTTTGTCTTCTGTGTCTGTGTTAAAGTAGATTTAATATCAGAATAAATCTCATTTTGCTAATATTAACCAAGGAAGGGTAGTTTATTTCAGTTATAACATTAGACATTCATTTTGGTTTTAACTGACTTTGCATTTCACTTCTAGTGATTGATGACTATCTAGGTACCAGAATATTTTTAATTATTGGTAAATATCCCTAAAAAAGGCATAGAAGTATCATGTATTTTTGGCACATATAAGCCACACGATGATCATGAGCATTAAGTCAGTTTTTTAGATTAATCAGAACACTCTACTATGGATTTCCTTTGTCTTTTTCCCCTCAAGACTTTATTTTTTAGAGCAGGTTAGGTTTACAACAAAATTGAGAAGTACAGAGATTTCCCATATACTCTTTACCCGCCCACACCACATGCATGGCCTCCCCCAGTAGCAATTTCATTCACTAGAATGGTATTTAAAAAAAAAAAACCAACAGGAACAAACCTACACTGATGCATCATTATCACCAAAGTCCACAGTTTACCTTACAATTCACTCTTGGCGTTGTACAATCTATGGGGTTTGACAAATGTATAATTACATACATCTATCGTTGTTGCATCATCCAGAGTATTTTCAGGGCCTTAAAAATCCGCTGTGCTTTGCCTATTTATTCCTGGTCCCTCTTTACTGTCTCTGTAGTTTTACCTTACCCAGAATGTAATATAGTTGGAATATACAGTATACAGGCTTTTCAGATTGGCTTCTTTGACTTAGTAACATGCATCTAAATTTTCTCCATGTATTTTCACGGCTTGATAGCTTGCTTCCTTTTAGCACTGAATAATATTTCATTATCTGATGTAGCATAGTTTATTTATCCATTTACCTACTGAGAAAAACCTTGGTTGCTTCCATGTTTGGCAATTATGAATAAAGCTGCTATAAACAACCACATGCAGGTGTTTATATGGACGCCAGCTTTCAACTCCTTTGGGTAAACACCAAGGGGTGCAATTATGGGATCACATAGTAAGCGTATGTTTAGTTTTGTAAGAAACTGCCAAGCTGTTTTCCAAAGTGGCCCTACCATTTTGCATTCCTACCAGCAGTGTAAGAGAGCTCTTGTTGCTCTGCATCCTCACCAGCATTTGGTGTCAGTGTGCAGATCTGGGGCATTCTAGTAAGTGTGTGACAGTATCTATCATTGGTTTAGTTTGCATTGCTCTGATGATGTGATGCAGAGCACCTTTTTGTGTGCTTGTTTGCCATCTGTATATTTCCTTTGATGAGGTGTCTGATAAGGTCTTTGGCTGATCCTTTAATTGGATTCTTTTCTTTTATTCTTGAGTTTTAAGAGTTCTTTGTTTTGGATAACTGCCCTTTATCAGATGTGTCTTTTGCAAATGTTTTCTCCCAATCTGTGTCTTATCTTGAAATTGTCTTTCACAGAGCACAAGTTTTTAATTTTAATGAAATCCAGTTTGTCTTTTTTCTCTTTAGTTTTCTACTTTTTCTCCAACATGTTGATTTCCTTTTCATTGATGATACACTTTCTCATTTCTAACTATGGCTAAAAATGCTATAAATGTCATATCACAACGCTACAGGGAGGAAGTACCTTCTTCCCTTCTGCCACTTTGTTCTCAGGTCTGCATTTGGAGTTGCTCTCTGGAGCACCATCAGTCCTGTTCTTCCCACTGAATGGTCAGGTAAGAAGACTGTTCTGAACCTTGTTCTTGGGCTAACTGAAATCAGCATATCATAACAGCACAAAGTACTTGCTAGACAAAAAGCTTCTGCACTGCAAAGGAAACAATCAACAAAACTAAGAGGCAACCAATGGAATGGGAAAAGTTATTTGCAAATGACATATTGGATAAAGGACTAGTATCCAAAATCTATAAAGAACTCACCAAACTTCACACCTGAAAAACAAATAATCCAGTGAAGAAATGGGCAGAAGACATGAATAGACACTTTTCCAAAGAAGACATCCAGCTGGCCAACAGACACATGAAACGATGCTCAACATCACTCATCATCAGGGAAATACAAATCAAAGCCATTCTGAGAAACCACCTCATGCCAGTCAGAGTGGACAAAATGAACAAATCAAAAGACTATAGATGCTGGCGAGGATGTGGAGAAATGGGCACCCTCCCACACTGTTGGTGGGAATGTGAACTGGTGCAGCTGCTTTGGAAAACAGAGTGGAGATTCCTCAAAAAATTAAAAATAGGCCTACTCTGTGACCCAGAGGAATTTACCCAAGGGATACAGGAGTGCTGATGCATAGGGGCACATGTACCCCAATGTTTATAGCAGCACTTTCAATAATAGCCAAATCATGGAAAGAGCCTAAATGTCCATCACCCGACAAATGGATAAAGAAGATGTGGTTTATATATACAATGAAATACTACTTGGCAATGAGAAAGAATGAAATCTGGCCATTTACAGCAATGTGGATGGAACTGGAGGGGATTATGCTAAGTGAAATAAGTCAGTCAGAGAAAGACAGATAACATATGTTTTCACTTATATGTGGAACTTGAGAAACTTAACAGAAGACCATGGGAGAAGGGAAGGGGAGAAAAAAAGTTACAAACAGAGAGGAAGGGAGGCAAAACATAGGAGACTTTTAAATACTGAGATCAAATTGAGGGTTCATGGGGAGTAGGGGAGAGGGGTAAGTGGGTGATGGGCATTGAGGAGGGCACTTGTTGGGATGAGCACTGGGTGTTGTATGGAAACCAATGTGACAATAAATTATATTAAAACAAACAAACAAACAAAAAACCAAAGTACTTACTAGAATAATTTTGCACAAACCTATGATCTCTTTCCCCTAGGAGTTTGAGAAAAAGGAAATTTGCACCAATTCTCACTATATAAACTATTAGATATGCTTTTGAAAAGCTGCAAGTAAATGGGAAATTTGAAACTATATCAGGTATATAAGATAATTCCTTTAAAAAAGGAAAAGTCAATCCCTAATTAATCACTTTCTCAGTTTGTAATTATGACATTAGAGCCCTTTACAGTAAGGCACACCTTGATTTCTAGGACATTAAAAAACTATTCTTAAAAGTAATATTCATATACTAGTATGTGGTGACTTTTATTATTTTTTTCCCTTAAATTTAATTTGTGAAAACCCTTTGAGGAGCCAGAAGAAATTAATCTAGGTTTTGAGGACAGGGAAGTCCCTTTCAAATTTTCTTCTCTTCTGGCATTTGCAGGAGGACAAGTCCTTGGGGGAGGAGTTGACAGTGAAGGGGGTTTATTGGACCTTAGGGAACAGCCCATGAGACTGAGTACCACAGAGGGCTTGGAAACGCAGAGGTGTCCTTGAATGGTGTGGGCCAGGGATATTAAAAACACTTCGGCTATGTAGCCCATTTTTCAAAGGAATCCTATCCAGAAGTCTAATAGATACACAGATAAAAGCCAGGCTGCTCTGACTAAAGCAAAGTAGGGAGCCCGGAGCTCTATTCATAAAGGGCAATTATGACCATGGAGTTTACTGTGTGTTAGTGGTTAGAGGGAGAGATCAACTGCTAGTTAAATCCTGGGTCTTCCACTCACCGGCTATGTGATGTGGGTTAGCTGGGTTACCTCTGTGAGCCTCAGGGCCCTAATTAGAGAAATGAAAGTTAACCTCCACCTCTCCGATATTCAAAAGGTTTAATAAGCTAACATGGGTACTGTGCTTGCAGAGGGCCTGCACGTGAGAAGACGCAATAAATGTTAAAACGTTGCTCTTTCTCAGTCAGCTTCCTACCTGGCCTAAAATCACCATCTAAAGTATCACTAACAGGGGCACCTGGGTGTCTCAGCTGGTTAAGCGTTCTCCCCTTGATTTTGGCTCAGATCATGATCTCACGATTCATGAGTGTGAGCCCCATGTCAGGCTCTGCACTGGCAGCATGGAGCCTGCTGTCGTCCTCTCTCTCTGTCTCTCCCCTCCTCACGCTCACTCTCTCTCTCAAAAATAAGTAAACATTAAGTTTTTTAAGATATCACTAACAGATTCCTACAAAGGTTGGAGGAATTGTCTCCAGAAGGAATTGTTAAAATGGAAATATTGCTTCTGAAGAGAAAAGAGACCTGTATTCTCTTGGGTTTAAGCATCAAGAATCTTAGACTTAGAACTAGAGAGTCACAGACTCAGAACTGGAGCAGTAGATACGAGTAACCAGTCAACACTCTTACAAACACGATAACCGAGTGTTGGAAAGGTTGTCAGTTACCCAAGGCAATGGACTGCAGTGGGGCGGGACATGGATGACTTTCTACAGACTGTTTTCCTTCTTTTTCTTTAAAAATTTTTTAAAAATGTTTTTTATTTAGTTTTTTGAGAGACAGAGAGAGCGTGAGCAGGGGAGGGTCAGAGAGAGAGAGGGAGACATAGAATCTGAGACAGTTCTAGGCTCTGAGCTAGCTGTCAGCGCAGAACCTGATGCGGGGCTCGAACCCATGAACTGTGAGATCATGACCTGAGCTGAAGCTGGACGCTTAACTGAGTGAGCCACCCAGGCGCCCCTGGTTTCCTTCTGAAAAATGACAGTGATGATCCCTGTCCTACCAAACACACGGTGTCCACAGTGGAAGTGAAAATGCCTTGTAAATTGACTTTCAAGTGTCTAGTATTACTGCTCTTTTCACTTGAAAGAAGAGGGGAGCAGGAAAGGTGAGGGACAGAGAGCTCTGCAACACTGCCCAGCACACAGGGGGCACAGCAGAAGGCACCAGGTTGGGGAGGCTGGGCCCTGTCTGAGGTGATGAAATAGGGAGTTGGTAGGGCCTGCCCAAGATGGCTGGTGAAAAATCATGGGGTGCCATCACAGAAGGAGGGAGCCTATGGGAATCAGCTCCCTATAAGGGCAGGTGTGAAATGGAAGAAACTTAGAGTTGCCTTTTCCACATTGCTATCAATCTAAATGATTTATGTTTCTTTTCCTAACCTATATAGAACACTTAAAAAATCTTTTTAATTTTTTTATTTTATTTTTGAGAGAGAGAGAGAGCGAGAATGATTGGGGGAGGGGCAGAGAGAGGGAGACACAGAATCTGAAGTAGGCTCAGGTTCTGAGTTGTCAGCACAGAGCCTGACCCAGGGCTCGAACTCACGGACCACCGCGAGACCTTGACCTGAGCCAATGTTGGCGTTCAACTGACTGGGCCACCCAGGTGCCCTAACATAAAATACTTTTAGATTGAAAAGTCTTTTGATCTTCTCAAAAGTCTTAGATGTAAAACCTCAGCCTGTAGGGCAGGGTAAGATTGAGCCCAGACTTGTCTAAGATAGGTATTGGGGAAATACAGGAAGTTGAGGTAGACATGGATCTCATGGCTAGAATTTCAGGGTAAGGTAGTACGTACAAGAGGTGCGAGGTGATTTCTACTGAATACACCTCATTTATCTGACTCTCTTCTTTGAATCATTCCTTCTGAACCCACATCCTGATTCATGAATTGTTTCAAGTCAGGTCTCAAGACAGAGGGACTGGATTTCAAAAGCAGCCAGGAAAGTTTATGAACCTAAAGAGTCAGAAAAACAGTTCCTCTGATAAAGGAAAGTAGGAAGTTCCCTATAGCCTTGCTCTCCCCCATGACGCTTCCTGAGCAGATTTGTTTTCTGGCCTCTCCAGTGTCTGTTGCAGCTGTCACAGCAAAGAAAAGATGGAGAAAAAGATGTTCCCCTGCAAACCAGGAGATAACCCCCCTATGGATTTCTTAACAACTTTTCCATGGTAAATTCAGCAGAAACCACACTTTGAATGGACTTTTAGTAGGGAGGGGTTATAGAAACACTCACAAAACCATTTTGGCAATTAGAATTCAGTTTATATGGAAATAAGTGCCAAACCTTGAGAGAGCAGGGAAGTATCTCTGTCACCATTTTGCCGATTACTCAGTTTTATGTAAAAAATGAGTATAAGTAAATAAAAATGCAAATGAAAGTACATTCTAAATGAACCCAGAGTTCTCACTTTTCAAAAAGTCCTTAAATGGATTTCTTTGTAACATTCTATTTGATGTTTTTAATATCTATATGTATTTAGGTGCGCCTGGGTGGCTCAGTCGGTTAAACATATGACTCTTAGTTTCAGCTCAGGTCATGATCCCAAATGGCCCATGGGTTCAAGCCCCGCATAGGGCTCTGTGCTGACAGTGGGGAGGCTTGGGATTCTGTCTCTCCCTCTCTTTCTCCCGCTCTCTCTGCCCCTATCCATTTCACACACATGCTTTCTTTCTCTAAAAATAAATAAATAAACAAACATGAAAAAAATGTATATGTATTTATTTTTCCCTGACGTATTTTTCCACAAACATGAAGTTTGGGGATCAGAGGCAGACATTATTTACTTACAGGAAGTCTCAGTGCTGGTTTCCGTGCCTCATTGCCCTTTCAGGGCAGCAAGATGAGGGCAGATGTCACCCAGCATGTACTGAGCCTCTGTAATGTCCGAGAACTGTTCATAATGTCCATAATGACCACTGAAATTATGACCCTGGGAGCCTATATGGGCACTGCCCCATAAGCCCCTCCTCCTCTCCAGAGACGGAGAGGAACTGAATTTTTAAAATGGAATTTAATGGAATATAAATATATGGATCAGGATTTTATTACTTTCTGAAACATAAATAAATGGCATCAGGGGAGATACACCTTAAATGTATCAGGAGCAATTCACTCTCTAGCTCCCAAGGCACGATTACTAGTCCGTCACCCTCTAACCCAGCTGACCAGTGACTTTTTGTTGAAAAAACCGTGACTGTGCAGAACATTAAATTATTAGGTGTTTCTCAACACCATCGGATGTGTTTGGGTAGAACTGTATTTCCTCTTCATTGACAAGTAATCCTGGCATTATGAGGTCTATGGCTTTTCAGGTAGAAAGTAAGAAAGGCTCAAGTTGCTATCTTGATACTAAAGGAATGAAATAAAAGGTGGTATATCTGGTTGAAAGCCATATGAAAAAAGCTTATCCCCCCAATACTTAAATGTATTTCAAAGATGATTGTTATTGAAACAAGTGGCTACATCTTGTCCATTTTCTTGAAATTCAATTTTCTAAAGAATCAGAGTAAAGACTACCCATGAAATATGTGCTATTATCAAAATAATCTTCCATATAGTTCAGTAAGTATTGCTGTAAAGTTCATTCTGACATCCACTTCCGATATGACTGAGAGTAATATTAGGCATAGGGTAGGTATGATATGTATAAGAAATTCTTTTAGCATCAGCATCAGTAATAAATATCAACAAAATTTTACCTACGCACTTACAGAGTGCTGTTACACTTTATTTGTTTACTTACCTATTTACTTACTTTCAGTTTTGTAATCATTTTGCCATTAAAAATTTTGTTTTAAATATAACTTGTTGTCAAATAGGCTAACATAGAGTGTGTACAGCGTGCTCTTGGTTTGGGGGGTAGATTCCTGTGGTTCATCACTTACATACAACACCCAGTGCTCATCCCAAAAAGCGCCCTCCTCAATGTCCATCACCCATTTCCCTCTCTCCCTTACTCCCCATCAACCCTGTCTGTTCTCTGTATTTAAGAGTCTCTTGTGATTTGCCTACTCCTCGTCCTCCATTTGTAACTATTTTTTCCCCTTTCCTTCTCCCATAGTCTTCTGTTAAGTTTCTCAAGTTCAACATATGAGTGAAAACATATGGTATCTGTCTTTCTCTTACTGACTTATTTTACTTGCATAACACCTTCTAGTTCCATCCATGTTGCTGCAAATGGCAGGACTTCATTCTTTTTCATTGCCAACTGGTATTCCATTGACAGTACGTTAAATTAAAATATTCTATTACAATATTCTGATCCTGTAGAGACTTGTGCTCATTCATAAAATGTTTATATTAATCTTTCCTACTTGTGGGGCATATAACTTTTTTCACATTTTAGTTTCCAAGGATACCAAGCAGAAATTAATATAATTTAAGGGTGCCAGCATGGAAAGCAGTTCCATATTGATTCATTACACTGGACCTGAATTGCCCAGAATCATAATGGGGTTAGTTGGAAGGTTTAGTGAAATGGTCACGGAAGAAGCCTAAAAGTATCTAGATAATACTCAGTGTGGTCTACTATTGTGAAGAGGCCCAACGTTGGCCTGCTTTATGGTTCCAAGAATGCAAATAAAATTTATTCCCAATGCTATATATAATATATTCCCATGGGAGTGGAATGTTCAATGTCTTGTTTAAAGTTTTTAGGCGGGGGTGGGGTGGGTGCCTGGGTCGCTCAATGGGTTAAGCGGCTAACTTCTGCTCATGTCATGATCTCACAGTTTGTGGGTTCGAGCCCCGCGTTGGGCTTTGTGCTGACAGTTCAGAACCTGGAGCCTGTTTCTGATTCTGTGTCTCCCTCTCTCTCTGTCCCTTCCATGCTCATACTTTGTGTGTCTCTCTCTCTCAAAAATAAATAATGTTAAAAAAATAAAGTTTTTAAGCTGGACAAAGCCTCCCATTTCTGTCAAAGCCCACATCATTAATAATAAAAAAAAAATACTGCAATATTTCAGCCCTAAGGTAGCCATGGGGAGGCAGTGGAGTGTGGTGGTTATACTTATAGCTTGTCCTTGGGTTTTGCATTATTTTTAAGGGAAAGCATAATGTTAATTTTAGTTTCTCATCTTTGTAGATACAATGGGGTGTTACTCTAGCATGATGTACAACAGGCAAACTTCTGATGGCTTATTTTGATTTATTCAAACAAGAAACCATGAGAGGTACTTTAAGATGTGCAATGATAGACAAGTGTGTATCTTGTCCTCCAGAAGTTTATAAAATGGAAATATGCGTGTTTATTCCTAGTGTCCTAACAAGCAGAGATAACCATATCACCATTTCTCTTATTACAACCATTTTTACCTTTGTTTTGCCATTTGTATTGTTTCCAACATGACTCTTAAGTTCAGAAGTTCAACCTTTATTCCCACTATTACTCATCCAAAATCACTTCCACCTTTGCCATCATTTCTAGTACTAGTATCAATGCAACAGGAATACAATATGTAGAACTCCACTTGTCACCCCGTCTTTAATGATCCTGGTGTATTATCAACCCTTAAGAAATTGGTGAGCAAAAAAGCAAATATTACAGATTATGTCTAGAAGGTAGTCATAAGGGCAAAGTATATCCCCACTATCTGCAGGTAAATACCACTTCTTCTCCTATTTCTAGTAAAAAGTTATTGTAGTCATGAGTTGTAGTCATGCTATTTTGGTTACAACACTTTAAAGTATTCTTTTTTTTTTTCTTTTTCTAGACCAGTCTTTCTCCAAAAGTATCTACAGAGTGCTTTATCTTGGGAAAATTCTGCCAAAAAATGAGTGTCTTGGGAATTTCTAAATTTTTCAAGAACAGACTAGAGTTCCTTCTTGAAGATTCACAGGATGAGTTAATATGTTACTGACTCACATAACAAGGGAACCTGTTTATCTTTGTTGAAGCATTTCAGATTGTCAGGCACCTCTAGATTTTAAACACTTTTCTTCTTCTTTTTAATCCAGGTATTTCACATCAAAATAAAACAATGAAATCTGCATATGGCTTTGTCAATCATCTCATTATGGCTGACTTCTAGTTTGTAAAAAAAAAAAAAAAAAAGGCAATTTAACCTTTTATAATATGTTGCTGTTGGAGGTATGCAGATTTGGCAGGAGAGCATAGATCTGACACATGGTAGTATAAATATAACATTACCCTAAGTAATGCAAGGTTTAGAAATATACAAAGCTAGCATTATTAAACAATTACAACCTTTTTATGGCTTAAACAGTTACTTGCAAGTCCTTTGGGTACAAAATTCTCTTGCGGTGCTGGGTTTCTGGCCTGCTGGGATTGCTCACAACCTGTGCGTATAGTGCCTTCTATTTACACAAGATGGTGAGAATTCTTTGGTTTTTACTCGAAGGAGTTACATAAATGTCTTTGGATCAGGGCATCAGTAAAAGCTAGCATTATGAAGAAGGAAAGACACGTAAAGTGTATGCACATAAAAATAAATCATATCCCTAAGATGGTTCTTCATCTGTGTTCACCATTTGTCTTTTCCCTTTCCTTCTGCCATGAGATTCTGTCTTATCTGATGTAGTTCACAGCATGAAAATCCTGGCAAATATGTAAAAATACAAATATTAAATAATGCACCATTACATAAAGAAAAAAAAGGGCAGGGGCCCCTAAGTTCAAAGAAAATGAAGGAAGTCTGTACCAATATAGAAAGCAAGGGAATTGCTTACTTCCTAAACAATAAAGAAGCCAAATGATCACAGCAATGTAATTTAGATGTTTCTGCTACATTTAGAGTGGACATATTTGTCAATTTAATAGGCTCTTTCCATATCTGTCACCCAAGGAACAAAACTGTGGAGTTGCCTTCAATGTAGAAGAGCCAAAATAATGTCTAAGCAATAAAAATGGGATCGACGCTTGTCAAATTCTTTGACAATCAAATGCTCTACTCGCCTCCTGTTCTGCCCTGTTTGAGATCAATTCAATTCTGGAGCAGAAGGAGTTCCTACCGAAAGGCCAAAGAAGACATGTTTCAGTAGCTTCCGGGGCCTGCCAAGAGCCTGGAAAGCTGTTTGGTGCAACGTGTCGTTGGAGTCAGCTGGGTGGAAACAACACACTGAAGTGTGACTGTTGTTCCTTTGTGCACACCTTTCATTGGTGGGCAGTTCTAGGGCCTCCTGTCTCCAAGCATGCTGTGAGCAGTAGCTGAGGGTGGGCAAATCCCAAATGCTGTCTCTGAGAGGAGCTAGAGAACATTGTAACTATCATAGGGGGGAAAATACGCCTGTGTTCCATCCCAGTAAAAGAGCTGAGTATCTAAGACGCAAGAACTACTTTGTTACTCCCTGGAAGCAATTACAGAGCATACCTCAGCCAAGACTTATTATTTAAGTAAAACTCTGTGACCTCTGCTAGATTTAGGGGTCTGCTCAGCGAACTTGGTGAGGGTGACAAGCAGTCATAGAAAGCATGCTCGGGGTGTTTCCCTTCTTTTTATCACAGAAGAGGTAATTTCTCAAAACTCGATCTTTTCCTGATTTCTCTGGGTTTGGGGGCCCTTGAAATAAACATCTGGAAAGGCAAGACCCAACTGAATAAGAGCTTTTACGATGGGCTCACCTACATGTTAAGACTCCTGTCCAGAGTCAGATGCCTGTACAAATACCTTCTCAACTTCATATTCACTCACGATCCCCTGCCATTTAAAGTCCCATGTTCACTGGCTACAGAATAGTTTTTCTCTTCTTATTCTTTTTGATGCAAAACAGGAAATAAGTTCACCCCTGAACCTCTTAAAACCAGAAACAAACCTAAAGAAGAGTAAACAAAAAAATATGAGCTCTGTGAGCAGAGAAGGCCTTTACACTCAGAGTAGAGACGGTGTTTTAACAAACAGCCCCAGACTAGAATTGGCCTGTTGGCATTTATTGTAATTTACTGATTCTGTTTTCCTGCTGCAGTCCTCCATCTGGATAATGTGGAGTCATTCTTTGTTTCCGGTAATGACAAAGATCTGCAAGGAATATTCTCTCTCTCTAGGTAGCTGATTGGTAAAAATCTCTGACACTTCACACAATGACAGGTAGGCACTATATGATTTATGAAACAAAGCTGACTTTTATTTAAAATAGTCTTCAACAATCAGGTAAAAAATATCCCTTTTGATTTTTTAAATGAATTTAGTTTGATAAAACATGTTTTCCTATTTACTGCAGACCTTTGCAATTATAAAAGCTACTTTGTGTTTTTCTCTTTAATTAAATATGTGTTTGAATTTACATTGCAGCTTGAGATCTTCAGAAAAATCAAGTGGGGATAATTTCCACTGGAAGACGAAAAACTTGAGTTGTTTGTGTTTCCACATCAGTTGTCATAATAAACTTAAATATATCTTGAGTCTGACTTCTATGGGTGTGTTATGTAAAAGTTCTGTTTATAGTTATTTCGTACCCCATTGAAAAAAACTCACAGAGTCCCTTGGTATAAAAACAAATACTTTACCAAATTGATAAAGACTGGTGACTTTCAGCCCTAGTGTGAAGACACTGCATGTGGCTGCTCTCACCACTTTTTAAAACCATTTTTTACAAATAAGATGAATTTTAAAATGTTATTATAAAAGCATATGTAGTATACTCAAGTAATAATCTTTATTGTTTCATTTTAAAGGACAAATTATAGGCACAGAGACATATAGTTTGAGTAGATGCACAGAAAAGGAAGACACGGAAGAAATTAGTTGTCCTAGAAAATTCTCTCATCTATTGAGAATTTTTATTCAGGTACTGGAAGGTTTAAATGTTTGATAAACACAACATAATAAAGAAGATCTACTTAAAAATATTTTTTTTTAATGTTTAATTTTGAAGAGGGCACACGTGCATGCCCACAAGTGGAGGAGGGGTAGAGAGAGAGAGAATGAGAGAGGATCCCAAGCAGACTCCACAGTATCAGTGCAGAGTGCAAATGTGAGGCTTGAACCCATGAACCATGACACTCAACCGACTGAGCCACCCAGGCATTTCATTAAGCGGAAGTAGTCTAGTAGTAGGCAAGAAAACAAGTTTCTTTTTTTCTAGTCATTGTATTTTCTTAAGGCAAAAATGGAATTCAGGAATAAAAGAAAATGAATCCAAATGATCTAAACTAGTGATAATGACATTTTACATTCATCTTGTACTTTGCAACTTATAGAGTATTTTTCCATTTATTATCTCATTTAATTTTCCCGATTTTTTCAGGAGAAACAAGTTTTTGAAAGTTTAGGGTTGAGGGAACCAAATGTAGGAGAAACTGAGTAAATTATAGTAAATGTACAAACAAAATACTACCTCAGAAACACTTGTGTTTCTAAGCTATTAAGAGGCAGATATTTCTGGCAAGACATTTGTTTTCCCCACATCACATGAGCAATGACTTCATGTTCAGTACAATGGTGACCACAGTCCTCTGAGCTCTGGTCATTTGGCTTATAGTCACGTAGCATATGTTGTATAGAAATATGCTGTTACCAGTTGATCATCAGTGTGGAATAATTGCTACTTTTCTTCCTTGACCAACCCATTCAACTATAATATTTCAGCAAGAAGTACTTAAACAGAAGTGAAATATTTCTAAATAAATTGGGCTGATAGGATTCCTTCTTCAACTGGAAACATTTGCTTTCTAGCACACAAAATGAGCATCTCTAAAAGCTATGGCATAATTGAAAGCCTATTAAAATCAATAACATGCAGGAAATGGACAAGACTTGGTTCACCAGGTGTTATATAAAAATTAAATTAAAATACAGTGTTCAATACATTAAAATACATTCTACTATTTCTAAGCTCTTTCACCCAAGTTCTATAATCTTGAATCTCACAAAAAGAGAAAGGGCTATATACCAGGCTGTAGAGAAATTAGTGATTGGTGAAATTTATACAATTAAAGGATTAGATTTATTTTTATTTCAAGAATTGGCATTTATAGTTTGCACGGTCTGTTAAAGAGTTATGGACATCATCAACTTTTCATTGTTCAAGTGATTTGTAAGTAATTCCATGGTTCCAGTAACATTGCATCATGTGCTCTAGTTTGTAATTTCCTTTCTGGGAGTACACACCCAGATTTACTTGCCTGATTTCCATTCCCAGATTTTATTTATTGAAGATTAACTATGCTTAAGGTCAGATATTTATTTTCTATTTTCGGCTGAGAAAAATAAGTCAGAGGAAAATGATTGTTAAAGCAAACAAACAAACAACCAACACCCATAAACGCTGGATTTCTCAGGACTAAAAACTATCCCACATAGACTCAACTTCAGACTTGTAGTCTCAGGACAGTCTTACTCCTGCTTTCTGATAGGTTCCTCCCTTATCCCCAAAGTAATGATCCTGAACTCAGCTCCCAGTACTCCAGGCGGGACCCAGAAAATCTCCCTTCTGTTTGTCTGCCAACAGGATTTAAAGTGAAACCAAGGGTAAAGAGTCAGGAAATGAGTCCTCTAAATAGTTGACTATTCTCGTAGTTAAGTCTTAACCTTGTAAATGCCAAAAGGTAGGAAATTTAGCTAAGAGCATTCTTTTTATTTTTTTCTTTTTAAAAAAGTACTTATTTTGCACGGAAGAGAGGGGGGGGGAGGGGCAGAGAGAGAGAGAATCCCAAGGTGTCAGTGCAGAGCTGGATGCAGGGCTTGACTCTGAGCGCACGAATGTGAGATCATGACCTGAGCTGAAATCAAGAGTCTGATGCTTAATCGACTGAGCCACCAGGTGCCCCAAATAACATTCTTTTTAAT
>NC_043709.1:76425927-76461537 GCF_006229205.1 Suricata suricatta
TGAATGCTGAGAATGAACTGAGGGTTGAAGGGGAAGGGGGAGGGGGGAAAAGAGGAGGTGGTGATGGAGGAGGGCACTTGTGGGGAAGAGCACTGGGTGTTGTATGGAAAACAATTTGACAATAAAATATTATGGAAAAAAAATAATAAAAGTAAAAAATAAAAAAAAGGGGGGGCCGCGAAGGGATGCTCCGGGAGCTCCTAACCCTCCCAGGATAGAGCCCCACCCCGAGGGGAGAATGCTGGAAGGAGAGTCAAAGCTCATCACAACAGGGACAAAGAGACCACGGAAAGGAAAGACCCAGGGCCAGGTAAAGGAGGCAGGAAATCTTAGGAGCCCACACAAAAAGCTGCAGACAGGCAGCTCATACAACTAGAAAAGATCCCCTGAACTATGCCTCGTTCTTTTAAAACTAGTTCAGGAAAACTAGTTTTACATAAATATGAGCAGCATGATAGTATCGAGGGAAAATCATACACAAAGCTATTATAAATAAAATTATGAGTAGATTGATATCTATGTACAGGTAGAGCCGTTTTGAATCAAGATGATAGTGATTCAATTTTAAGATGTGTCTATACATGTGACCACCATGTTACTGAAATAAATGAATGCTTCTTAAATTTAATGATCAAGACTACAAAACCTAACGCAACACATATAGTGAACAAAATTTCATCAGCAAGGAGATACAAAAATAATGTCAAGTTTCCAAATGAGATATCATAAAGGAAATTCAGGTCTCTAAATGTGGGTGCCAATATATTAATAACTCCAGTCCAAAGGAGGAAATTTCATGTGTTAAATCCAAGCAACAAGTGCTGTTGGAATTTTATTCCTTCCAGAAACACATGCTAGTTGGCATGTGAGGCCATCTGTAGTTATGCGAGTTATTTTAAAAGTTCATTCAACATAAGCTGTGTAAATAAGATGGAGTATTTTCCTACTCCATGGATCCTAAATTTTACAATTTCCAAACCTCACATGTTTTATTGAACATGCTTTTCATACATCTCCTAAGAAATGTAATATAATAATCTTTTTGAATACACTTAGGATATCATCAAAAGGTAGCTTAATTTGCACCTGTAATTAGCTTTTCTTATATTTCAGGACAGCTGTGATGATGTTTCCTTTTTTTTTTTTTTTATAACTTTTTAAGGTGTTTATTTATTTTTGAGAGAGAAAGCAAGTGGGGGAGAGGCAGAGAGAGAGACACACACAGAATCTGAAGCAGGTTCCACATTCTGAGCTGTCAACACCGAACCTGACACAGGGCTTGAACTCATGAACCATGAGATCATGACCTGAGCTGAAGTTGGATACTTAACCAATCGAGCCATTCAGGTGCCTCTCTCTCTCTCTCTCTCTCTCTCTCTCTCTCTCTCTCTCTCAATTTTTGTTTCTTAAGTTTATTTATTTTAAGAGGGAGAGGGAAAGAGTGCAAGAGAGCACGTGAGCATGTAGGGGAAGGACAGAGAGGAGAGAGAGAGAATTCCAAGTAGGCTCCCTGCTGTCAGCCAGGAGCCCAATGCCTGGCTTGATCCCATGAACCACGAGATCATGACCTGAGCCAATGTTGAGTCAGACCCTCAACCGACTGGAAGGCACCCCTGATGATGTTTCTTTACCACTCACCTACTTATTTCTTTTTGAAATAATTGTGTTTTTTCTAATTTAAAAAATATACATCCAAGTCTTATATAATTTTCTTGAAGCGTTCCAACTGTCCACACAGGAAGGATGCTTAAGTACTATGTTAATGGGCATTATTATAAAAAATCTCTATGCATGAAATGAATTTTAATAAAAACAAGTTCAATCTTTTCCTTTACAATGTTTAAGCAACTTAAAAAGCAGGATAGGATTTTCTTTTTGTTTTTGTTTTGTACAGAATTATTAAAAGCATAGTCTTTTCTTTTTAGTGATAAGAATGTTAGACAACATGATTGGGAATTTTAATCCCATTTGCACTTTTCTTTCCTTTCAGAAATTCTGCTTAAAACATTAATAACAGGCATATTAGGAGCATCCAAGGCTCCTATGTATGTGTTCCAAGGCTGCCCACGCACGCTCATGTCTACCCCAGGGCAGTGTTCTCTACCTCCTGACCTAAATATTGGAGGAGAAAATCAGTCCTAGTTGATTTACTGTTTATTTTGTGCTGAACTTGTACATGTGAAGAAGGAAGCAGATGTCTGGGAGACTGAAGATCTCAGCCCTCTTCTCTGGATGAAATCCTGCACATGGTAGATATCCAAACACCTTGGGTACATCAGTAAATCTTCTAGCACTGGGGCCAGAGGGGCATTTTGGGAGTGGAGTGGTAGGAAGGACAGCTAGGCAAACAAATGTCCGGTGGGATGTGGGCTGATATTCTAGTGATGTTGGAGAGGCCAGCCTAACTCTGTAGGCAGTAGCAAACCTGTCTTTTCATTCCTAGACAGGAGGTTTTGAGAGCCAGCTGACAATAAACAGTAATTGGCATCCAGTGATTCTGAACAGTAGTAGAAACTATAATTTTTCCTAGTTAAGATACCTTTCATTTTAAATAATCTCCACTTAAGAGTCACCAGCTTAGCAGCCATTCTCCAGACCTTTTGTGAATTCACGGAGTCGTGCCCTAATAAACACTTGGGGAAGTGTGCCCTCTTTAGTGTTCCTGTGCGCCTCTGGTCCAACTGGCCGAGTTGTTGGATTGCTAACAGTTACTCAATGTTTATTCCTAAGCGTATTCAGTTGCATTTTTTATTTGTAATTGCATAATTTAGTAAAGCATCCTATAAATGAATAAAACCTGAGTGTGAAAGAAGCTGTCATTTCTATGAAAACCAAATGTGTATGTGCTTTAGGAAGACTAAAAAAGTGAAATTGCTTACATATAAAACTGCTGTTTAATTAGGCATTGATGATGATTTGGCTCTAACTAAAAGACCTTGGCCTGGCTTTAAAGAATGGGCAAATGTATATATGCATGCTTTAGGTTAAAATAAAGTGTTATATATTATTATTTTTTAGGTTTAAGGTTAAATATTATTTGGTTTATGATTTTCCACTTCAAATTGACTTTTATTTATTTATTAAAATTTTTATTTTATTTATTTTGAGAGAGAGAGCACAAGTAGGGAGACAGAGAAGCAGAGAGAGAATCCCAAGCCTGACACGGGGCTCGAGCTCACGAACTGTGAGATCATGACCTGAGCCAAAATCAAGAGTTGGATGTTTAACTGCCTGAGCCACCCAGGTGCCCCTAAATTAATTTAAAAAATAAACTAGCTATTGGCTTGTTAGAAGCTCACTGAGGGTCACTGGGTATCCTTTTGGATTTATTGGAGAGGACCCTTTGTGATGGTGCTTGTGCAGGAGGAACTGAGATACTGGGGGGCCTTGGAGTTTATAGTCCCACACATGAGGTGAGATGGCGGAAACCTTCCCCGGGGTAGCTCAAGGGTCAGAGCACTGAAGGGGCATATGTTCTGATTCTCCAGTATATAGAATCTCAAACTTTATAGAACCCCGAATAGCTATAAGCATGAGAGCTGCCTCACAAAGCAAAGCAAAGCAAACATTCATGTTTGCTGAAGATTTAAGGGCACTAAATGTTTTCACTTATTTTTTTTCAGGTTTTAAACTAAAACTATAACTTTGTTTTTTTAAGTTTTTTATTTATTTTGAGAGAGAGTAAGCATGAGCAGGGGAAGGGTAGAGAGGCGGGAGAGAGAGAATCCCAAGCAGGCTCCACACTGTCAGCACAGAACCGTATGTGGGGCTCCAACCCATGAACTGTGAGATCATGGCCTGAGCCAAAATCAAGAGTTGGACACTTAACGGACTAAGCCACCCAGGTGTCCCTGAAACTATAGTTTTACATATCGTATTTTTCCAGGGGAGGTTTTCCCATAGTATACAAATGTGCTTAAATGGGCCATGCCCAGAGGGAAGGGGGTGAGAGAGCTAAGGTAACTCTGCAATACTGTCAAAAAAATTTTTTTTAAAGAAGCAGAATGGGCATGTCATATATAATTGTCAGTTTAATACTAGGCTAGTTTGAGAAATACAAGCTAGCCAAAAAGTTTATTATTGGCTCACAATAAACACAATTTGAATGACGAACTTTTCTATTGCTCTTGGGACCTGCACAGTCATTACAGTAGTGACAGTGACTGTTGGAAGTGACTACAGATTCTTCAAGCCTGCGTTTCCCTGTTATTCTCTTGCTTGCTGTGGGCAGATATGGAAAATATTAAATACACTGAAGTGGGGAGATGAGATAGAGGCTTGGAAGGGAAAGGAATTCCTCCCTCAGCAATGCTTATGTAAATTGTAATGATTTCAAAAGACGCCAACATCTGTCAAATATTCACAACAGGAGCCTTCAGACAATAAGGAAAGTACTTTTGAACCAGCCAGGGTTTTGAGCCTGGTCTGAGAGGAAAAAATATTTCATCAATCACTGTGTGGTCTATGTGTAGCTTTAATTGCTTCATTTTTACATCTCTCAAGAGACATGCTTCTCACAAAAGCACAGTTAATAAAACATTTATTTTTATTGTTTTAGTGGAGATAAACTCAAAGTGTCCAAAGGACTACTATAATCATTTAAAATCAACTACCAGTGAATCACTCTCATTTTATGTCCAAGCGACCTTAAAGTCTGCCTTGTTTTTCTCTTTGAATCTGACTGAAAATAGGTAAATAAGGAAAACAATCCTAAAACATTTCGTTTCATCCTATATTTTTTAAGGTAAACACAGTGTGCTCATTTTCTCCCCTCCAGAGGGCTATGTAAAATTGTTAAATGTTAATTCATTGTTCAAGCCAAAATATAACTTTAGAGTTGAAATGATATTTTCTGATTGCTAAAGCATAGCATTATAAGAATTCCACCAATGTAAGACATAGCTCTAACCTTTTGGTAAACTACCTCCCAGCAAAAGAATATGACTCTTTATAAACCTTTTCTCATGTCTTCTATTTCTTAATAAAAACATGAAGCTTTGTTCTGACATTCCCTTTGGAACTTCTGTTTCTTGTGATCTTTAGGAAAGTTCATGGTGGTTAATTTTGTGTGTACTGTTTTAAGTTGGTGGTCATGGTGAATATTAAGTAATTGATGAATAATTCACCAGTGCAGAATATTGCCCCAAAGAATAATTTTTAAAAATTCCAGTGACTGTAGGAATGATAATTTTTAAAACCAAGCTTTGAGAACATCCTGGTAGGAGCTTTAGAAAACAGAGCCTCAATATCATGAGTGAAATGTGTTATTCTATTATACACACCTAGTGGTATTATGTGCTTCGGGCATATACAACATGGGGAACTCAATTAGAGACTCAAATGTGGCCAATCTGTGGGGTTCGGAGTCCTGTTTAAAAGGCTTCTTTGAGTATCACAGTATGTAATAGAGGAGATAATTCAGGTTGACTATAGTCTCATGTATTTTAGTTGTTCAAGTCTCCACATGTTCAAAGTCCGTTATATTGTTAACTGGAATTTCGAGAGATGGCCACCATGAAAAGTGATCATTGAGATACAGAGAGCGTCTGAGACCCCCTGACAGCAATGAGCTTTTCCTACGAATGAAGTAAAGCCACAGCTGTAAGAGAGTTTGATTTCCTGCATCCCAATGAAAGGTGTGAGGAGAGAATCAGAACTCTTTACCTAAGGAAAACCTAAATACATACATGTTCTAAAAAGCCTTAAAATTCCAAACATGGCAATAAAGTGCCTTCTCATTTTATTCTTAATCTAATATGACATGGTAGAGCATCTTTATTGCTTTCAAATGACTCCATAAAAATCTTCCTCAAGCAGTGAGAAATATAGATTTTCCATTAATAATTCATTGGCATACCTGTTCTGAGAATTTACCAGTGTATTTTTGACAACCAATTCTTGTTCACCTGCATGTGCGTATTTGACCGAGTGTCACTGAGGATCATGTAGCAATGGAAATTTTTACAGGAAAACACCAAGAATTAGTAGCAAGGCAGAGTTACCACATTCACAACAGACCTGAGCACTGAGAAGAAGACGGGGAGTCCAGGATCCATATCACCTCCAAGGAGATATTCACTGTCCCCCCCCACACCCTGGGAAGGCGAGTGAATGACCCTGAGAAGCACAGCAGGCGGACAGTAGTTAAGACGCTTACCTGAGGGCCGTTCTGTAGTGGTAGATTGCTTCCCGATTCCGACCTTGGTCCTTCAGGAAATTGGCGTAGTTGTAGTGAACCTTGGCATTGTGGGGCAGAGTTTGACCTCCAACTTTACAATAATACATTTCTTTCTCTTTTTTTTGAGAGAGAGAGAGAGAGAGTGTGAGTGCAAGTGAGTGAAAGGCAGAGACAGGGAGAGAGAGAGAGAGAAGCAGAGCCCACCTGAAGCAGGGCTTGTGTTTACCTAAAGCAGGGCATGAGCTCACCTGATGGGGTACTCGAACTCACAAACTGTGATCATGACCTGAACAGAAGTCAGATGCTTAACTGACTGACTCACCCGGTGTCCATAACTTAATACAGTTTTTTTTTTTAAAGCAGGATAAAGTAGTGTTTAATAATGTTGTTAATTTCCTTTAAAACATTTTCCTTTTGAATCTATATTTGAAATTATTTTTTATCTATCTAAATTAGGACCATCAAAATTTGTGTTGGAATCATCTGATACCAGTACATGCCTATGTGGAAAATGATGAAGGCAGGTGTGCACATCTGAGCAACCACACTACTCGCATATGAACAGAATGCCCTCGGCGTGTAGATATAAAGGTTTATGTGTGCCAGAGACACACCTGGAGCCCCGGCAGGGCTCTGTCACCTCACCCGCGGCATCTCTGAGCACAGCCGAGCTCAGTTACAGGTGGGGGAACCCATCCTACAACCAGGGAAATGTGTAACTCTCATTCAGCAGGCCAGCGTGGCGTTCCCAACCTAGGACGCAGCAGGCGGGCGGTGGGAAGACGGCAGCGAGGCCGGACCCTGCAGAGGGTAAGGGCAGGCACGCACCCTGCTCGCGGAGCCCAGATTAGGACGCCATTTCTAACTTTCCTGTCTACCCAAGAAGGAAGGGCTTCTTAGTCATGAAGATTTGAGGAACTGGCCTCAGCTCCTCTTTGTGAGCACAATAAAGAACAAACAAAAAAATGTTAGACTAAAGGGTTTTTGTAAGAGGAGAATAACCCGCAAGCACAGCCTTCAATACAAAACATGAAAGAAGAGGAGCAGGAGCACCTGGGTCGCTCAATCTGTTGAGCCGCCGACTTTGGCTCAGGTCATGATCTTGTGGTTTGTGAGTTCGAGCCCCGTGCCTGGCTCTGTGCTGTCAGACTGTCCATGAAAAACCCACTTAAGAGCTCTGCCCGTCCCCTCTTGCAGTCCCCCCTCTAAAAGAGCATGAAATAAGACATAGCATGTGGTGCCCCCTTCTTCTCTGCCTTCTTTCCTTTTATTCTTTCCCACTATTCTAGTTTCTGTCAATGTGGGAAACCATGCAATTTGTTTGTGTGTAAGACTCTGTCACTCTGTCTCAGCCTGCAAAGTCACTGCTCTCTCTTTTGCATGCACGGTTTTTCAACAGTATATTTTGGAAGGAAAACACATTCCAGACCCAGGGGTGTGCACTTGAACTTGGAAAGTTCCTTAATAACTCAACAATGATGGGTAGTAAAGTTGGGCTTGTTTAAGATAATCATCACAGTCTTGGCCTGGCCAACAGTACAAACAGTAGAGTTCCAAGGGAACAGAAGGAAAAAGTGAAGATCTGTACAGACAAGAACAGAATTATGGAGAGGGGGGACATTCCAGAAGTGAGAATGTTCTGGACAAATTAATTTTCAAGCATTTGATAATCTGAATAATTCAACATATATGCAGGGCCCACTGTATGCCAGCACTTAGGTTCAGTGCTGGGGACAGTCTGCATCGCTGCCCTCAAGGGGCTTAAAGAAGGCAGGGAATAAGGGCGATGTCAAAATGGTTTGTTCAGTGGGGATCAGGGGCCATGGGAGCAGAGAAGAAGAGACATCCCAAACGTGGGGGCCAAACAGATCTCCCAAGGAGGCAGTGGTGCTAAGCTGAGTGTTTGGGAAACGACAGAAATTAGAGCACACTGGGGACTGAGGCAGAATCCCCTAGGGAGAGGGCCTAGAAAAAAGAGAGCATGAGGTTTTTGAGAGACTGCAAGACATTCAGGACAGCGGGATCTCACAAGGCTGAGCCTGGGCTTGGGGGACCCTGAGGGGTGTGGGGGTCTCATCAGAGACTTTGGGCTTTATCTAAAGCACAGTTGGAGTGAGTGGAATGTTCTGACCAAGGAAGTGAGACCAACAGTTTAACACCTTGGAACAATTTCTCTGGGAGTTGTCGCAATAAGGGAGGAGAGAGCCAGGACCACAGCACTGGGTGTAGAGAGAAGAGGAAGGATTCAGAAAATATTTGGGAAGCAGAAATGACAAGACTTGGTGACAGATGATTTCTTAGAGGACAATCTTGTATGCCTGGTCGGTTCTCTCCCTCCCTCCCTCCTTTCCAGTCCCCCTTTTCATGCAATCTCCTGAGCATGGAAGAGCATCGCTGCATCTCTCAAAGTCCCTGATTTTTACATAAGAAATAGTTTTCATGCTTAACTAATTGGTGTTATTTACTTCTACCTTTTGTAGTACTGATAGAACATTGTTTGTTCCTTCCTTTAATTTTCATGTATGAAAGACACAATAGAAAAAGGAACACTATTATTTTAAAGCTCATGTTTATTAATAAGCCATATCATACTTTAATAAGGACATGA
Organism: Suricata suricatta; assembly: GCF_006229205.1. Classification (NCBI taxonomy): domain Eukaryota; kingdom Metazoa; phylum Chordata; class Mammalia; order Carnivora; family Herpestidae; genus Suricata; species Suricata suricatta. The sequence continues at coordinate 76,434,714 of NC_043709.1, forward strand.
ATTTTTCATCTTCTAAATTTCTTTTTTGCACCTCATTCAGTTTGAAGATTTGATTTGTTAGTTCACATTATAACTAAAACACAATAGTTAATACTGTAGAAAGTTTTGGAATTCTGAAAATGATTTTGTTGATTTTTTCCTCAAAAAGGTCATATCAGTATTTATGTTTGTTATTTTTTATTAAACTTAAGCTTAGATGTTAAAGTTGGTAATAAAGTAATTAGAAAATAAAAATGACTAATGCCTACAATGTGCCAGATGCTGTTCTGAACACTTTACATATATTAATTCCTTTGGTCTTTATAATCTTGTCATCACAAACTATGGGTGAGAAGCTGATGAACAGAGAGGTTGAGTAACTTACTTAAGCTCACACAGCTGATAGGTGTCAAAACTGGGGTTTCAACCTAGTACTTCAGTTAAGTCCCTGCTCTCTCACTTTAACTAAGGAAGTGACAATTAAAAACATTTAAAAAGATGGGCTGAGATCTCTTTGGGAAACTAACTTGTTGATTAGATTGGAGATAGAGTCTGAGTGAGAAGTGAGGAAGAAGTTCCTATTGAGAGCCTAGTTTCTGGGCAGTCATGCCTCTCCAAGATAACATGATGTAATTTCATATTTGGAGCGGATTAGAGGGGCCTCCCAAAAGATATGCCTATCGGGAATGCGACCTTATTTGGAAAAAAAACAGTGTTTATAGATGTAGTTAAGTTGTCTTGAGGTGACGCCCTGGACTATCGGAGGGAGTCCTAATCCAACGACAGTGCCCTTAGAAGAAGAAGAGAGAAAAAAAAAGGAGGCGTGTGAAGATAGAGGTGAGTTTGGACTGATGCAGCCACAAACCAATGGACACCAAGGATGGGTAGCAGCTGCCAGTAGCTATGACAAGGCACGGGATGGATTGCCCATCAGAGCCTTCAGGAGGAATCAACCCTGCTGATTCCCTGATATCAGACTGCGGGCCTCCAGAAAACTGTGAGAGAAAACATTGCTGTGGTTTCTAGCTACCATGTTTGTGGTTATTTGTTACCGCAGCCCTAGGAAACCAACTTAATACTTAATTTAAAGGTAAGATATACAGAGAAATCTTATACCAAGTGTTGGAGAGTGTTGGGGCAATGTATTTTGACTATGTAAATTTTTACTGGGATTTGGTTGAAATTTTTACATATATGGGCTTGTTGGCGCTTAAGAACTTAGCCAAGGCTGTTGCAGGCAGAATATTGTAACTGGGAGCTTCAGGAAATCTGAGGGAAATAGTAACTGGGAGGGAGTGTGGAAGGGAGAGACCAGTGTTGGGGGAAACAGGGTGCTATGACACCAGCAGACCCCAAACTTGTGAATAACTGCTTCATTGGTTTTCAACATATGTGAGTTAGCTAGCATTGTTGATACAACTTAGAAATAGTTAGGTTTCTGGGTGCCTGGGTGACTCAGTTGGTTAAGTGTCAGATTCTTGATTTCAGCTCAGGTCATAATCTCATGGTTTGTGAGATCGAGACCCACATCTGGCTCCACCCTAGGTGTGGAGTCTGCTTAATATTCTCTTTCCCTCTCCCTGCTTCGCCCCTGCTTGTGCGCGCTCTCTCTCTTTCTCAAAAATATAGTTTCTGGAATGAATTAGGGATTTAATCACTGGAGCTGGGTCTGCATCATAGTGATAGTAATGGTTTAAAAAATTCTGATTTCTATCTAGAAAAAATTCTACCCATCTAAATGTAAGTGTGCGGGGCACCTGGGTGGCTCAGTTGGTTAAGCCTCCGACTTTGGCTCAGGTCAGATCTCACATTCGTGGGTTCGAGCCCCGCGTCAGGCTCTGTGCTGACAGCTCAGAGCCTGGAGCCTGCTTCAGATTCTGTGTCTCCTTCTCTCTCTGCCCCTCCCCCTCTCATGCTCTGTCTCTCTCTGTATCAAAAATAAATAAAACATTAAAAAAATAATTTAAATGTAAGCGTGCTTGGTTAAGATGTAGGTTGCAAAGACACCTTAAACTAGAAGATCATCATCATGTTAATGCATTCCTATTGATCCTTTATTTATTGCTCAGTTAGTATAATTACTCTAATTTATGTTTCAAACGAAGAATACAAATGGTGCTGAGGAAGCATGAGAAGACCAGAGCTTTATTCTGTGACGGCAAGAAGTAATGATATTCATAATAGCCAAGGAGAGGTGGGAGGGGTAACTCAAGTCCCAAGAACACACTGCTTCCTTATTGTATTCTACTGTAAGCTGCCTCCTCATATTTCCCGCTGCTCTTTCCTGTCTTTCATTTTACCATAAGTAAAAAGAAAATAAAAATGGGATGAATGTAAACCATTCTATGTATCTGTAACTTCTGAGATTGCTCCTCTCTCCGGAGTCAGGCTTCTGTGTTTGTCTTCTTGGGATGGGTTAGTACTTCTAAAAGTTTTAATTGAAATATGCCATTATTGGCCATATTTTCTTCACAAGCAAATGTAAAGGTCATAAATTATTTTAGTAGATCCCAAATCGCTACTATAATTACAGCAAGTCGAGATTCTGATTAAAGCCTTTACTTCAATTTAGAATCTTAATTTCCATTTTTTACTCATACCACCTTGTTGTAGAACTGTAAAAGTGGTAGAAAAACAAGTGCTGTCAATTGTATCTTGAAGTGTTAAGAATATTAAATTATTCTTTTGACATTACTGGACAGCAGAGCAGGGGCATCTTTGAATCCCAGACAAGAAAGGAAACAGAAATTAAAAAAAAAAGAAAAAGAAAAATAATGTTCAGCCAGTGGCCACAAAGGGTGGACAGGGACAATTCATTTCTCTTTAAAATTTGGACCCTCCTTTGACTGACTCCTAGTTTCAACAATGCCTACACTTATATGAAGCTAGTTCTTAAAAGATATTTATTATAATATTGGTATAGATTCACCCATTTCATTCTCACCTATCAGGCAGGTGGTATTATGTCACTGCCATTTTAAGGTGAAGAATCGGAAACACAGAGAGGGTAAGTTATTTTTCCAAGATTACAAAGCTAGGAAGTAGCTGAGTAGGAATTTGAACAAAGCTTCAAGTTCTTAGTCATTACATTTATCTCTTGTCCATGATCAAAATCAGTCCTGAAGTTCAGCTGTGTTATTTGCAACCAAAACTCATGACCAGGATTTCACACTCAGAGTTATATTCACTACAGGAGGAGGTTTATGTTCTCTCTGGCTCAGGAATTCAGAGTTGAATAGTAGAGAGGAATGTGCTTCCTGCAGAGGAAGAAAATAATTTCGACCAGGGACTGGAAAACTTTCTGTAAAGGGTCAGAGAGTGAATATTTTTGGCTCTGCAGACCATAAACTCTCTGTTGCTCAACTCTGCCCTTGTAGCCTGAAAGAAGCCATAGAGAATAGATAAACAAAGGAGTTTGGCTGTGTTCCATAAAACTTGCAGAAATTGATGGAGAACTGGATTTGACCCAAAGGCCATAGTTTGCTTCTCCCAGTCTGAAGTGTTAATTTTTTGTCCTTAAATTGTGGTGAGAGAAATTCCCTCAGGAACTCATCAACTTCCTCCCAGTGAGTGGACAACTGGGTGTTTTATGTGGTGGTGGATATGGCCTTAATCCTGCTCTTTCCTCCTGATGCATAACATGGGATTCTTAACATGTGGTCCATGGACACTCCGCAGCAAGTTTCAGAGAGTCCACCAATTGGATATTAGAGAAAAGGTATTTCATTTTGTGTCTTTCTTGGTATTTTGAAGAATCTAGAGGAAAAATTGATCAGTTTGAAAGTTGTTTCAGGAATTGTTTGAATATGAACAAGTGTAAGGTAGCATGGGCTGTAATTATACACAGGTGAAGATGTATCGTCATCTCCCTTCCCAGGTTGGGACATCAGATATTTTTTGTTAATGGGAATTTAAGAAAATTCCTTGCAGCATGATTATGAGCATTTCTCTTTGCTTACACTGGGTCGAGGTTAGGTTGAAAAACATAAAAACAAAAGTTTGTGTATTCTTTGGCTTTGCAATCAAATATGTGCTCAAATCCTGGCTCTCCTCTCACTTGCTGTGCCAATTTAATTTGGTAGATTAGTTGCTCTCACTGACCCTCAGATTCCTCAGTGTAAAATTGGATCATAAGACTGAGTTAAAATGTGTAAACCATTGGGCACAGCATCCCGATAATGGGAAGCCCTCACTAGTGGTGTCATGAAACACCGTGCTGGGTTCTTGCACTTCTTGTACGTAAGGTCCTCACCCATGGACACTGCTAGGGCAACTGTCATCCTGAACATGTATTAGACAGCGGGGTCTCTTTTGTGCAAAAGAAGTTCACTTGAAAGACTGGAACTTGACCAGGATTTGGACTTCTTCCAGGATGAAGGCCTATAATAAGGTATTCTGTAAGATTGCTTCTGGTTCTGTCAAACATAACTACCCCTCATAATTAGAGAGGCCGTGGGGAGGCCATATGTCCTAGGAACAGTCAAGCAGGTTTAGTTTGGAACTGAAGAGAAAACTGAAGCAGGACCTTTGTCAGAACATCATCTTTACCCAAGTAAGTGAAATCACTGACATATGCCAGTATGGCCAACTCTTGCATGTCCCAATCTCTTCTTCTTAGGACACTAGTCGAACTGGATTAGAACCCTCTCTCCCACACTGGCTTTGTTTTAATTTAATCATATCTTTAAAGGCCCCAATATAATCACATTCTCAGGTGATTTTGTTTTAATTTTTTTAAACGTTTATTTATATTTGAGAGAGACACAGAGTGTGAACAGGGGAGAGAGAGGGGGAGACACAGAATCAGAAGCAGGCTGTCAGCACAGAGACTGATGCATAGCTTGAACCCACAAATCGTGAGATCACGACCTGAGCTAAAGTCGTCCACTAAACCAACTGAGCCATCCATGTGCCCCTCTCAGGTGAATTTAAGGGGGACATAATTCAGCCAATAGTCTCCCATTTCTTGTCTGTTATGAGCCAGCTTGCTCAATGATCCCTTTAATTCTGTAAGCTTCTCCTACTTGCAATATGTTCTTCTTATTTAAGTTATCCAAAATCAGCTTTTTTTTTTTTTTTTTTTTACTTGCCACTAATATACACTCACTAGTGTAGACTGACATACGTGCCCATAGGATTATGTAAACCCTGGCATGGTGGAGAAGTATGGCATAGAAAGTTTCAGACTTTAAGAACTGTTTTTCCTTGTTTGTCGAATCAAGATCTCTTTGTAATGGCAGCTGGTGAGAGAGATACTGATGAGACTGGAATGACTGGGGTGAGTTGATGAGACACTTGTGAATGGAATTAGCAGTAACATTTTCTTCTTCAACATTTGCACGTATTGACCCCAAATAGCCAAAGCAAAGCTGGAGGTATTACAATTCCAGAGTTCAAGTTATATTAAAAAGCTGCAGTAATCAAAACAGTATGGTACTAGCCCAAAAATAGACACATAGCTCAATAGGACAGAATAGAAAACTCAGAAATAAATCCACAATTATATGGTCAATTAATCTTTGACAAAGCAGGAAAGAATATGCAATGGGAAAAAGATGGTCTCTTCAGCAAATGGTGTTGGGAAAACTGGATAGCTACATGCAAAAGAATGAAACTGGATTACATTCTTATACCATACACAAAAATAAACTCAAAATGGACTAAAGATATAACTGTGATACCTGAAACCATAAAAATCCTAGAAGAGAGCACAGGCAGTAAGGTCTCTGACATTGGCCATAGCAACTTCCTTCTAGATATGTCTCCTGAGGCAAGGGAAATGAAAGCAAAAACAAATAATCCAATTAAAAATGGGCAGAAGACATGAAGAGACATTTCTCCAAAAAAGACATCCACATGGCCAACAGACACATGAAAAGATGCTCAATGTCACTTATCACCAAGGAAGTGCAAATCAAAATTACAATGAGATATCACCTCATACTCATTAGAATGGCTAAAATGAAAAAGAAAAAAAACAAGAAACAACAAGAGTTGGTAAAGATGTGGGGAAAAAGGAACCCTCTTCACTGCTGATGTGAATGCAAACTGGTGTAGCCACTATATAAGGAAAACAGTATGAAAATACTCATGAAGTTAAAAAAAGAACTACCCTCCAATCCAGTAATCACACTACTGGGTATTTACTCATAAAATATTAAAACACTAATTCAAAGGGTATATGCACCCCTATGTTTATAGCAGCTTTGTTTACAATAGCCAAGATATGAAAGCTGGCTCTTTTTTTTTTTTTTTTTGAGAGAGCAGAAGAGGGCACATTTGAGCTTGAATGTGCACGCAAGATAGTGAGAAGGGGCAGAGGGATCGGCAGAGAGAGAATGTTAAGTGGGCTCCACTTAGTGCAGAGCCTGATGTGGGGCTGTTGCCGGGTGGAGTCCGGGCTTGTTGTGGGGCTCGATCTCACAACCATAGTATCATGACTTGAGCCAAAACCAAGAGTTGGATGCTGAAAGGACTGAGCTACCCAGGCACCCCAAGAAACAGAACCGTAACTATAGAGAACAAACTGATGGTTACCAGAGGGGAGTGGGTAGGAGGATGGGGTAGGTGGTGGGGTTAAGGAGTGCACTTGTGATGAACACTGGGTGATGTATGAAGTGTTGAATAACTATATTGTATACCTGAAACTAATATAATGCTCTATGTTAATTATACTGGAATTAACATAAAAATTGCATTTATTGATTAATTTTGTCATTTATTGTCATTATTGTGAGTGATAAAAGCTGCCTTTTCAGAAATAATCCAGTGACGTTTTACATACTGTGTAACAGGCACAGTTCTTTCCCTCAGACAACAAAGAAGGAGGAAACGAGTGCAGAGCTGGTGAAATGAACATGCTGTGGACCCTCATCCCACATGACCACGATCTTCCCACCAGAGTGAGGCTGGCGCCTGTGGGCTCTGCTCACGGATCACAGACACTACACATGCTTCATTTCATTCAATGCTCACAGCCAGACTCTAGGAGGATCAAAGTCGCCCAGAGAGGAGGCGTTGGGGGATGAGGAACAACGTTGCAATGAGAACCGGGAAACAGGGACACATCATGAGCCATCAGCGAGGTGAACAAGTTTCTGTCACAGCTCAGCTGAGGACAGAGCGACCACACTTGTGGGCTGCAGCCCATTTTTAAGCCATTAGCTAGCAAACCTTGTGGCTTTTTAATAGGAGAAGGAACATAGATCAGAGGTTTTTGTTTTATTTATTTTTTAGGTAGGATATCCCACTATTGGAATTTGTCCTGTTTTCCTGTGGTAAGACTGGGGTTATGGAGGTTTGGGAGAAGACCATACAGGTAAAGCATTGTTTTTATTACATGGTACCAAGAATATGTCCTATTGGCAAATAATGTTTGAATATTGATGTTGACCTTGTTCAGCAGGAGAGGTAGCGGTTGGCAGGTTTCTCCATTGTACAGTTACTCCTTCCCTCCCCTTCCCTACAGCACTCTTTAGAGGGAAGCCGCCATGCACAGCCTGTACCTAAGGAATAGGGAGAGGTTTCTTCTCAAGGCTGAGGATTAGCAAATTAAGCACAAGGAAAATCAAGGGAGGTTAGTCCTCTAATGAACAACCACCAGCTGCCAGCTTAGAAGGGAAGCTAGAGAAACCAGGCAGATAGAATTGGCCAATTCCGTTTTAATGAAGATAGACAGTTAATTTAGCAGGAATAAATGACTGGACTGGGGTATACACTGGCAGACTGTTGGAGTTGGGGCTGTTAAAAATGATGTTGAAATATACACAGAAGCCAGGTGAAGGTCCCTGGAGCAGCAGAAGGGGTGTGGCAGAACCCCTAGAAACCCAGCATGATGGGTGTTCCAAGGACAGTTTTTACTTTACTACAAGTATAGGGCTATGGATTAACATCTTTATATTTAGAAACAACTTCTGCCACATAAAAATTTATCAGGATGTGAAAAAAGTATTCACGTCTTTATAAAGGAACTAGACTACAGATCACAGTTTAACACTCTGGAATATTCTTTTTTAAAATGTGCAATTTTATTCCTTTTTTCTGTGTGAATGCCTTTGCCAGTTGCTTGACTTAACAATGAAATTAGGCTTATCAGTTTCTTTTTGTTTATAGCTGATTTTACAGTCCAGCTTATCATTAATACTGTTTCCATTTGAATTCACAGACCAAAAACCTTCCAACGAGACGTCTCTTCTAAATTCACTTTAGAACCAGCCGTGTAATATCAATTGAAAAAACTAAAGTTAAGACCTCAAAGAGATTATATCTTCCATCCAGAGATTTTCTTGATTAATTAATAGTACCACACCCATGTTACCTCATCTGTTAGGAAGTCAATATGTGAACAAAGAAATAAATGGGAAGAAGTCATTTTCATCCATTTAGTTGTACCTGAATACAGAATTCTTTGACAGTCAAAGTTCATTCTACTTCACAGTTTTCCAAGGGAAGAGCAGCAGCAGAGTGGACGCAGGGAGGTGGCCCCACCCCCACATTGCTTTAGCCAAGGCAGAGCTTGCTCAATCTGTGCACAAGGGACGCTACAGCCTGTGCTGGGAAGGAGGGTGGGAGAAGCCAGAGTACTTGGGGTGCCACAGAGCCTCCTTGAGTGCTCTATCCTGTATAAGTAAGTCTCTTTCTTTTTTTTTAATGTTTATTTATTTTTGAGAGAGAAAGAGAAACAGAGTGTGAGCAGGGGAGGGGCAGAGAGAGAGGGAGACACAGAATCCAAAGCAGGCTCCAGCACAGAGCCTGATACAGAGCTAGAACTCACAAACTGCGAGATCATGACCTAAGCCCAAGTGGGACGCTTGACCTACTAAGCCACCCAGGCACACGTCCCCCTCCCCCATATAACTAACTTTCATAAAGACTTCCTGCTTCCCTTGAGAAACATTTACTAGTTAATTCTCTAAAGGTCTACACGAGCACGTTTGCTAGCTCTTCCTGGTCACAGAGAAGCTGGAAGGCTCATCTTATGTACTTTGTTTGACCTGGATTTCGGCACCTCAGGCATCATGACAAGTCCCAACAGCATATTTTCAGATCCTGACCGAATCCTCTGACCCTTGCTCCAATGTGTCGCTGGTGTCATATTACACTACTGACACCACATGTTCAAGTTTGGACTCTGTGGTGCAGCAGGTCACACCGGAGCTTTGTGGAGACAGTCCCTGAGGGCTCCCAAGCTGGTTCAGGGAGGGATGCTGGTCACCAAAGGACATTGGTCTCTCTCTTTAGGGATATGCCACCTGGTAGTCTGCATTTTGCTGAAGGAAAATCCACTGCAGCCCAGCTCCTGAGTGGCAGAACGTGGAACTCATCACAAATTGTACTGATATGATTCTTTTCCTGACTCTGGCTGAGCTTTTCTGCCAGACACAGAGTTCACATGTTACCTGAGTGGGACTTCGGCATGTTGATACTGTGTCTCTAAAAGACTTTGGGATGGTGGGCATTATAGATGATATGGTTCCTCACATCATCTGTGTATCGACAGAGATGCTTCCTGCTTGCTGACTGGACTCAGAAGAACATGAGTGATTTTTGCACACATTGCCATGTACATTAAGCAACAAGCCAAATCTTTGCAAAGACAAAAGCTACAAATAACTATGGAATACTTTGAAGATGAAGTAAGCTACAGTAAAAAAAAAATCTTACATTTGATAAAAAACATAAGTCTCTGCACATTTGGGAATGTATGTGTTTGTATATGTGTGAATATATGTCTGTCTGTCTATCTATGTATTTGAATATAGCTTATTCAGTTATTCCTTCAGTCAGCCATTCATTCTCTATTATGTATCCATTAACATGTTAAACACTAAGGACATTTATGAACAAAAGAAAGACCTGGCCCTCAAAGAACTCTAGATTACTGAGTGAGGTTGATGTGGTTAAAGAGAACAGATAAATATTCTTATTTCTGACCATACATACCTCCTTTTAAGATGCATCTTTCCATTTTCCTTCTGTTCACCTATGTAGATGTCTGACTTTGATATTAAAGTGGAAAGGAAAGAAAGAGGTAGTTGAGGCTTCTGGCTTTAGAGAATCAGGAAGTCAATCTGAGTGACTTCCAACCCTGTAGGCTAATTGCACCCTGAAACTTTAGGCTTCATTTCTGACCAAAAGAAGTCAACACTCTACTTACCATCAGGCAACAATAGTTTAATTGAGGACTTTGGATGCCTCTCACCTCACCCTGTACCATCCATTAATGCCAACAACAACAACAACAACAACAACAACAACAAAACAACAACAACAAAAAACCCAACCTTGATAAGCCTTGCACACACCAGAACAAAGTCTATAGTTCAAATTGAAGAACTGTGAAGTGTTCCTATTCCACATTCTCCTGTGTTCCACTTTAAAGTATCAAGATTTCAGGTGAACCTGGGTGGTGACTGTCTGACTTCAGCTCATGATCTCACAGTCCGTGGGTTTGAACCCAGGGACAGGCTCTGTGCTGACAGCTCAGAGCCTGGAGCCTGCTTTGGAGTCTGTGTCTTCCCCTCTCTCTGTCCCCGCCCCCCCAACTTGTGCTCAATCTCACTGTCTCTCAAAAATAAATAAATGTTTAAAAATTTTTTGAGGTATCAAGATTTCATAAAACAGCTTGCTGTGGTCTAGCAGACCATGCTGAGGTGCCCAACCGAGATGGCCGCCAAACAGTTCTTGGGAAGATAAGAAATTGATCTTGAGGTTCAGAGGTTGTTCGTTAATGCCCAGGAGTCCACAAACGTAGCTCATTATCAATTTTTAAAATATATTTTGTGGAACGCAGTTATCCTCATTCATGTATGTGTTGTCTATGGCTGCTTGTCCATTACAACGGCAGAGTTGAAGTGTTGCAGTAGAAACCACATGGCCCACAAATTCGGAAGTGATTACTATCTGGTCCTTAACAGAAAAAGCTTGCGGGTATCTGCTAGGCTGGACAGGGTGCTTCTACGGCCATATTGAGACATTTTGCGTCCATTTTCATTTAGCAAAAAGTTACTAAATTCCTATTATGACTCTGGCATTCTTCTAGGCAATAAGATTACATAAGAGAACAAAAATAGACAAACATTTACACTTTATATACTAGTTTCCTAACATATCCAGTTATATTCCTAGCAACAGATCACCATAAACTGGTTTCATAAACTTCCCTCACAGTTTTGGAGGCCAAATGTCTGAAATCAAGTTTTAGTAGGATTGGCTCCTTCTAGAAGCTCGAAGGAAGAATTCATTCCATGGCTTTCTCATGGCTGCCAGCAATCTTAGGTGTTCCTTGCCTTGCAGCTCTATTACTCCAGTCTCTGGCAACCACCAATCTGTTTTCTGTATCTGTGAGCTTGGGGCTTTTTCAAAAGATTCCACATAAGTGAGATCATATGGTCTTTCTGTGTCTCACTTATTTTGCTTAGCGTAAAACCCTCAAGTTCCATCCATACTGTTGCAAATGGCAAGGGTTTTTTTCTTGTTTATGGCTGAATAATATTCTATTGTGTGTGTATGTTCATCACATTTTCCTTATCTATTCATTCTTTGAGAGATGCTTAGGTTGTTTCCATGTCATATCTGTGGAAAATAATGATGCAGTGAATATGAGGGTGAATATATCTTTCAAGTGAGTGTTTTCATTTTCTTAAGATAAATACTCAGAAGTGGAATTGCTGGATTTATGTCCCAGCCCTCCCCCTGCGCCGTGCAGCACCCCTGGGGGCCCACTGCCACAGGCCCAACTTCCTCCACACATTGGCCAAGAGCTACTCCTTGGTCCCTTCTCAGGTATGGAGATGCTCCCTGGAAGGTTTGCAGGAGGAAGAATGCTGCAGCCAGGCTTACACAGGCCATGGAGACGGGCTCAGGGCCACATGCTCAGGGTTCTGGGGTGCTGACTACCCAGAACGTGGTCTAGGAAGCAGTGACATGGGCCTTAAGTGACCACATCCCCAGCCCCTCCCCGTCTCAGACTCCTCACCCCTTCGGGAATGGTATAGATGGAGGCAGCCAGAGAACCCCAGATGCACTGGCTAGAGCATGCATATATCATGTCATTTAGAATTGGAGTCGGCATCAAAGCCCTGTGCAGTAAGCATTAGTATCATCCCCTCATACACGAGGGGCCAAATAGCTTGCCTGCCAGCAAAGTCTGTCGGGGTGATCTGGCTTACAGTTCTGCTCCTAATACAATGCTACAGCCTCCCCCCCAAAAGAACACCATTTCCTCCCAACTAATGCATCTGCTACAGGCATCCAGATAACATAACATCAAGGTAATTTTTTCCCAAAGCCATTCTACTGAGATAGAGTTTAAATTAGTGAGAGTCCATATAAAATGACCCTACATAAGGGTGAAAATTTCTTGGCAAATATCACACTTCTTAAAAGCCTGAGAGAAATATCTCAGAGATTAAGGTTCTTCTCCACTACGAAAGTTTATTTTCAATACCTGCTTTAACACAGACTACAACAGCCAGACCTGTGCCAGGTGAGAAGACTTCATCCCATTGATCTGGGCAAGGCTGAGTCCTTTTTCCGAGACTGGTAAATTAAGTAAATGAGAGACCATGTGCTTTTCTGGCCTTCTCGAAGATGCAGCCAGCGGCCGGATTGCTCTGGCTCTGTGGGAAATCCTGGGATGCTCACCAGAGACCTTCACAAAAGAGGTACTGATACCTGACACAATCATAACTCTGAGAACCAAAAGCCAGACTCAAGTGTGGCTCAGTACAAAGACAAGGTACGTAAGATGCCTTCTCAAATCCTGCTTAAGAGGCCTCACTGCTGACTCAGAGAATGGAGTAATCCCTCACACACAGAGACAGTCTCTCACTCACAGGCTGATAGTAGCTGCAATTACAAACGTAATTATTTCGACAGGCTGCTTGGCACACAGTGCTTCTAACAATCAGACACCCACGGCTCTCAGTTACTTTCTGATGCATGACCAAAGGCAACTTATCAGGAAGTGCAAATCGATGATGGTTAGTGAAGCTTTAAAACTGTCTTCTAAAACTTTTAAAACTTTGTTTAATCACTACATAAAGTGATTTTGCTAACCACCTCTCATAGCTTGTAAATGACAGGCAAAATGACATTTACCATTCGGCTTTACATCAACTTAAAAAAGATGACAATTTTCAGGTTTTGAGTCAATTACTGCTTATGATGGATTCATTTCTTATTTTAATCACATGCAGCAACGAGAACCTTTTTTCTATTACAAAGAATTAAATTCTGGGGCTCCTGGGTGGCTCAGTAGGCTAAAGGTCCAACTTTAGCTCAGGTCATGATCTCACAGTTCGTGGGTTTGAGCCCTGAGTCAGGCTCTGTGCTCACAGCTTAGAGCCTGAAGCCTGTGTCCTATTCTGTCTCCTTCTTTTTCTCCCCCTTCTCTGCTTGTGCTCCCTCTTCCTCAAAAATAAACAATTAAAAAAACCCCAAAGAATTAAATTGTGCCTTTTTAACATGTAAAGAAGTTCATAGCAACGTGCTGAGCGTACCTGTAAGTAACAATAATGATGGAAGGCAGACACAATCTAACCATGCTTTAGTTAAAATAATTACAAAGCTATAGGTAAACATATCTTTTACATTTTGAAAAAAAAAAACCACTTTGAAAAACCAAAGCAACTGATCTGGTGTGGGTAGTGTGGGCTGAAGTCTATAACAGAAGAGTTATATCAAGCGGCTTTTCCACATGTGCAGGTCACAACTTTTCAAAGCGGAGTCAGCAGCCAAAAAGAAATTCAACCTCTGGGCAAACGGGCTCACAATGGCGCCTCGCATCTGGGCCTGGGCTAATGTACTCTGAGTGTTTGTCACTCACAGTATAAAAGGAAAGGCTTGTGGAGACCCACATCAGACACACTGAGGGAAAAATTACTCATCAAAGTGTGACTAACATGTTCTGCAAATTTTTATAGTTTTGTTAACAACATGAAGGGTAGCAGAATCTGCCACCCCGAAATATCCCACTCTGGCATAAGGATTATTTTGAGCCGAAGGCAATTGAGAAGCAGATGCAGGGAGCGTTCCCAGCCCTCCCCCGATTTGCTTAAATGCAGGACATAAATTTATAAAGGTGCCCCCTCCCCCCCAACCAAGAGGGACAGAAGCTGATCACCAGAGAATCCTTATCTAGATCCTTACCTGCCTGGACCTGGTACCAGAAGAACTTCCGAGACAAACCACACTAAGGAGCCCCCTCTATCATTAGTTTCCCTACATATTTGCCTTCCCGCACCTTGCTTCCCTTAGAAGCTCAGAGTCCTTTTCCATTGTCTCGTCACCACTCTACAAAGTTACTGTCCTTTGCTAAGATGCCGTATAAGCTTACGTTCTAACAATCTCTTTGAATTATTCATCGCTGAATGGTCTCTCGTGTGGGCACCACGCACATATTAATACACTTTGTTTTTCTCTTGTGAGTCTCTCTTGTGTCAATATAATTTACAGGACTCCAGCCAATGAGCCTAAAATGGGTGCAGGAGAAAGAAAATTTCCTCCTTTACAAACAGAACCAAGGTTCTTATAATTTAAAAATACTACCGCACCTCCATTTTTTCATTCACTCATTCTTCTTTATCAAAGATTTATTTAGAATTTAAGTGGCATGTCATTTGCCAGGTACTGGTGAATATGTGATTTTCTGTCTCAAGGAACTTGAGCTTTGCTGGGGGGATCAATAGTGGCTCTTCAAAAAAGGTCCATCTATGTATCCTGTGAGTGTAACCTGACTTGGGAAAAGGGCCTTTGCACATGTAAATTTAAGGATGTTGAGAAGAGAACATGCTAGATCATCTAGGTGGGTCCGAAATCTAACGCCAAGGATCCTTCTAAGAGATACCCAGAGCAGAGAGGTAGAGAGAAGGGAAGGTCACGTGTAGACTGAGGCAGGCTGCTATGCAGCCACACATCTGGGGCCACCAGGAGGTAGAAGAGGCTAGGAAGGATTCTCTCCTAGAGGCCTGGAGAGAACGTGGCCCTGCCAACAACTTGATTTTGGAAGTCAGATCTCCAGAACTATGAGAGAATACATTTATGTTGCTTTAACCCACCCAATTCCTGGTAATTTATTGTGGCAGCCCTAGGAAACTCATGCAATGAATAAAAACAAGGAAATAAATAAGATATAGTGTAATAAATATTAATTCTTCACATAGTAACTGTGCTCTGGGGAAACAGTTTTCTCCTCCAAGTCTCCGAAGTTTGTATAAGAAGTAGTAATACAATTTAGTATGAGGATCCACTGGGGCATAGACGTTTCTTAATTAAGTTTCTGAACTGAAGGCTACAGTTCTGAGAGCTCTGGTACCACAGGACCTGCAGGGGCATGCTTAGCTGGATTCTTTTCTTGCATTGAACCAGTTGGCCTAGTACTGGCCCCAAAACCTTCATATATTTTATGAAGAACTTAATGTACCAAGCTTGCTGATAAAAGGAAAAAAAAAAAAAAGAAATGGAATAAAACGAAGAAGAGATACTGATTTAATATACAATAATAAATAGGAATGTTGTTTTTGATATGCAGAAAGTATAAAAGGAGGTCTTTTAGGTTAAATTCCAAATAAGTATCATATTTCCATTTCTAAAAAGATTGCTCACCACATATTGATACCATTTACTAAACTCTGTGCATTACAGATGCATGTCTTACTGTGAAGATTTGTATGTTCTCTAATTTTAAAACATTTTAGTGTGAAAGTTAATAATATTTGTAACCTGAAGACACTGTTCAAATAATGCAATTTTAGCTCCCTTAAGCCTCAATATTTTAATCTCAGGATTTGTCAAAGTTCTTGCTCTAACACATAACCGTTTCATAAAATGAAAATAATATTTGGAAGAATGGTCACAATGTTTCTTCTCCCCTCCCCCTTTCTTCCTCCTTCCCCTCCTCCTCTTCCTGCTTCTGCTTCCTAATTATCAAAACCATGCTTCAATTTATCAACAAACTTCCAGGCTTCTTTTGAAAGACTGCCCGTATACTCCATGACTTAGGAATTTTTAAAAAGCTGAGCAAAGTGACATGAAAAATTTTAAAGCAGGTTTCAGACTTACTGAAATTTACATTAAATTTACTTAAATTTCAATAAGATCTAGACTAAAAATACCCCTAACTTACTAGATTCTGATCTAGTAAGTTCCGGGTAAGTTCCTGATCTGTTGAGTTCCTACATGTACACACACTTGACAAATTGTTGGATGATAAGCTCTTATTTTAGTTTCATGGATATTGGTCTGAAATAGTTAGAGTGAAGTCCTAGAATGCTAGGCAGGTGTTTGAGCCTGTGGCATCCAAGGATCCGGTTCTGTGACTTCTATGCCGTAGAGTCCTTGTGTCAGACTTGACCTTGAAACTGAAGACTTCTGTGAGCCAAGATAAAGTAGAGTCTTATGAATTTCTTTATCCACAGATCTGATGACTGGGAACATTTCCAGAAGACTGTGTGTAACTACAATCCAGAGTTTTTCATATTCAAACATTTCCAAACCATCTATCAGTTTCCTAGCTGCCTGTCCTATAGGCTGGGTCTGAAGAGCTTCTTTATATTCAATATAGAAGGATAGAGCTATATATTTTTTCCCTGAATTATCCTTAGCATATTCACAAAGCAACCTGGAGAGGAAGGTCATTCATCTTACCTTCTGAGAAACTTCTAGGTTCTAATTTACCTTTTAATATGAAATATATCCTCTCATGTCATTGATTTTCTATCAGCTCTAAAAATTATGTGACATCTCTAAGCATGAGAAGTAATGTAGCCTACTTATGAACAAGAGTTCAGGCTTCTGTGGGAGAAAGACAAATTATTTCAGTCTCTAGATCTGTCCTGTCTAATACGCTATCTACCTGTGTCTACTGAGTGCTTGAGCTGTGAGTCTGAATTGAGGCATCCTATAAGTATAAAATACAACATTGCATTTTAAAGACATGGGATGAAAAAGAGAATATGAAATAACTCAACAATAGCTTTGTAAAAAATATTGATTCCGTGTTGAAATGATGATATTTTGGTTACACTGTGTTAAATAAAATATATATTAATTTTGGGGCTACTGGGTGACTCTTGATTTTGGCTCAGGTGATCTCACAGTTTGTGGGATCGAGCTCCCCTATGGGCTCTGTGCTGACAGCGCGGAGCCCGCTTGGGATTCTCTGTCTCTTAGCGCCCCTCCCCTGCTTGTGCATGCTCTCATTCTCTATCTAAATAGATAAAAATAAACTTAATTTCATTTATTTCTTTTTTTTTTAAATATGCCTACTAGAAAATTTAAAATTACCCATGTAAGTATGAGTGTGACTCACATATTCTCTGTATTGAACAGCACTGTTCTAGATCTCAATTTCCTCATCGAGCAAGTGGAGATGATCACAGTAATTACCTAGTTTGGTTGTTGTGCTAATGACAACATTTGGAGCATAGATAATGCTCAGTAAATGAAGATAAAAATATACAATATAAATACATATATCGGGATTCTTCAAAGAAACAGAGCCAACAGAAAAGATAGATAGATAGATAGATAGGTAGATACATACATACATAGACAGATAGATATAGATATGAATACAGATAGTTGGTAACAAAGAGAGAAACTTTTTAATAAGGAATTAGCTCACATGATTATGGAGGCTGAGTAGTCCCAGTGATCTGCGACTTGCAAGCTGGAAACCCAGGAAAGCTGATGTGGTTGCCCCAGACCAAACCCGAAGGCTTGAGAATCAGGGGAGCTGATGATGTAAGCCTCAGTCTGCATGGAGGAGAGGACTTATGTCTCAGTTCAACAGTCAGAGTGCGAATTCAGTCTTCCTCCACCTTTGTGTTTGATTCAGGCCCTCTACTGATTAGATGATACCCACCACATTGGGGATGACACCTTGGTTTACTTAGTCTGCAAATTCAAAGGCTAATTTTTTGTGGAAATACCCTCACAGACACATCCAGAAACAATGTTTAATCACACATCCCTCAGCCAGTCAAGCTGACACCTAAAATTAACCATCATAATACCATCATAACTACTGTTGGACATTTATTGTCTAAGGTAGAGAACTAGTGAAGTGTTTGTGTTTTGTAAGTGGAAGGCAGGTGATATCAGCAATACAGTCTACTTGAAGTGTATTTATTTTTAAGAATACTAGGACACCAGAAAGGGCAGTAGACCAAAATTGTCCCAGTTAGGTATTCAAAGGGTTAAACACAGTTACATTACGACCCAGAAGTTCTATTGTGGAGTAAATATCCAAGAGAAATGAAGACATGTGTGCATACGAAAATTTGCACACGAATGTTCATACTGGAGGTATTTATTCTAGCTCCAAAGTGGAAAGAACCCACATGTTCATCAATTAATGAATAGATAAAATAAATGTGATATATATTAATACAATGGAATATTATTCAGCAATAAAAGGGAATAAAATAGGGCACCTGGGTGGCTCAGTCAGTTGAGTGTCTGACTTCAGCTCAGGTCATGATCTTGTGGTCTAGGAGTTTGAGCTCCACATCAGGCTTAGTGCTGATAGCTCAGAGCCTGAAGCATGCTTCAGATTCTGTGTCTCCCTTTCTCTTTGCCCCTCCCCTTTTCATGCTCTATCTCTTTCTCTCTCTCAAAAATAAATATACATTAAAAAAATAAAAGGGACTAAATATGGTTATATACTGAAACATGAAGGAACATTGTAAACATTATGCTAAATGAAAGCTGCCAGTTACGAGAGACCACATTTTATATGATTCCATTTATATGAAATGTCCAGAATAGGCAAACCTATAGAGACAGAAAGCAGATTAGTGGTTTCCTAGGGCTGGAGGTGGTTGAGGTAAATCGGGAATGATTGCTAATGGGTGTGGGATATTTTTAGGGTGATAAAGATGTCCTGGAGTTAGTGGTGATGCATAATTCTGCAAATAAACTGCAAATCACAGTTTTGTGTACTTTAAATGGGTGAATTGTATGGCATGTGGATTATATCTCAATAACTTTGTTATAAAAAATGTCTTCTACCATCTCATACCCATTAGGATGGCTACTATTAAAAAAGAGAAAATAACAAATGTCGGTGAGGATGAGGGTACACTGGAATCTCTGTGCACTGTTGGTTAGGAATGTAACATGGTAGAGCCACTATGCTTGCTCACTTTGTGGCTCACATATTTATTTTCTTCATTGGGTCACCTCTTTTTCTGCTTCTATTGATTATTTTCTCTTTTGGCCACGGGCTACATTTCTTGCTTCTTTGTGTGTCCTATAATTGTTAGTTTTACATTAGACATTTTGTGTAATAGAATAGTAGCGATGGAGGTCAATAATTACACAGTCCTCCTTGTAGCGGGCTGCTAACTGGAGCTAGGGCAATCTGCTTGCTTTGTTGTGTCTGAGTCTAGGTTTTCTTGTAGTTTTGCTTCAATCCAGTTTGTCACTAGCTGCAAATGTTTCCAGAGTAGGATCAGGACTTTCTTCTTGCAAATTTTGGGGAAGAGCCCATGTGAAATTCCAGATATGTCCTGTGCTCTATGTTCAAACAGCCCACTTTCCAAACTGTAGGAGGGCTCTCTGCTCCAGAGCCCGGATAGCAGCTCTCTACACGGCTGAGGAGTCTGTCTTGCTCTCTAGGCTGGCCCCAGGTTTTCTGCACCCAGGGAGAGCTCATTCTGCTGCAAACGCTTGTGGGAGTTCTACTTGGCTCTCCTGCCTCACTCTAGCTCTTGCCATCTGAAGGTCTGAAGTGACTGTGGGTGGGAAGGAGCTCTGGTCAGCTCTCCTGCTCCACATGGCATAGCCCCCAGTGATTTTTCTCAGCTGTTGCCTCGTTCTCAACAATTAGGTCAAGATCCATGCCAAAGAACAGGGGAGTGGGTATAGATTTATTTGTGGCGTGGGTCCTTGGAATTATAATCTCTAATGCCAATCTACAATTAGTTGTTAAATATTCATTAAAATTTTAGCTGATGTCTCCTGACCCTCAGCCTATGGAAGATTCTTTCTCCTCCCTTCATTGCACCACCAGGGACTAGAACAGCCCTGGGGTTTTTCTTGCTTATGATATTTTTTACTTCATGGAGTTTAGATCACCTAGGTTTCTTTGCATCCTCAGTTCTGATTGGTTTGAAAAACCTATGATTTTTGAGACTTATTTAGTCTGTTTTTTTCTTTTCCTTTTCTTTTTTAAAGGAACAATTGACAGTCTCTTGTGACTTTCTATATCATTATCAGCAGAAAAATTTTATACTTGGTTAAAAAAATTCTTGTTCTTTTCCTCTTGCCATTCTTATTAAAGAACTCTCCTGTTCCATTAGGAAGATAGAGACTCATTTTTGTGCTTAGAGTAGCCATGTCAGGAATGCATGACAAATAGATTCAGGACCGGGAGCCGTCAGATCTCTATGTATGTACCGTGCACATCCAGGTGTACATCATCTCAGAGCTGTGAAATTGTATCCTGATTTATTTGCAAGTGTTTTAGTAGAATGTTTTTTGATAAGCCATGCTTGCTTTTCCGGCTCCTCTAGCATAGCAGTTCCATGAGAATGCCAAGCGAAACATCAAGGCTGTGCCTAGTCTCAGGACTCTCTATGAATTCTATGGTCTAGACTCCTTAAAGTCTAGGATGACTTCTATGCTATCGGACGGCTCAACCTTTCCCAGTACCTACCTATTCTCTCTACATTACTCTGAATCACAAAACAATGGAACTTTAGAGGGGAATGAAATCTTAGAAATCATGTAACCTCATGGCACCAGAATTCTTTTTAAAAGAGATTTGAAAATTTAAAAAAAGACTGGGAGTGCTGTCAGGGGGTTGTCAAGTGAGAATAGTATCAATGATTATTCATGAATGGAAGTTTCTAAAATAAGGATATTAATAAATAAAACAACCATCTGCCTTTATTATCATTTCATAAATGAAAGGATGTCCCAACAGCAAGAAAGTAGAACAGATATAACCTCAAAATTTAAAAACTGAATTGGCTTAGCTTTATGAAAAACTCACTGTACTATATTCCTTTAATGTCCACGTGGCCACTCGTCACTCGTGGGCCAACAGTTCACACTGTTCCTTCAACCAGCATTTGGAGGTCATCAGCAAAGTTCAACCTTTTCATCTTACAGATCAGAAAGTGCTAATGTGGCAAATTTTAATGATTTTCTAAGGTTGCCAGCTAGTTCAGTGTTCTTTTGATTACATTTACTAAACTAAGTTTCTGATCACATCAAATGCCTTCCCTGTTGATGTGACATTGGCAGGAACCCAATCAAGAATCTCTCTTTTCCAGAGACTCTGAAGCATTGGAGAATCACATGCACAGTTAGTACATCAGGATGGATCCCGCATATATATCATATGTAACATTCTTCACACTATAGCTCAAGAAATAAATATGGAACCTCATTCCTATTTGGTTAAAATTTTTCATTTTGCACTGACAGATATGACTAGAAAGTTTTACTCACAATAGAAAATAACAGAAGGTCACTCTTCAAATTCCTGTCTCAAGTATCTATAAATTTAGGAATTGTTCTGTATAAAAATCATATCTTTGAAAAAAAATTTTTTTTTAAAGTTTGCTAATTTTTGTTTGAGAGAGACAACAGAACACAAGCGGGGGAGAGGCACAAAGAGGGGGACACAGAATCTGAAGCAGGTTCCAGGCTCTTAGCTGTCAGCACAGAGTCCAATGTGGGACTTGGACTCACGAGTCATGGGATTATGACCTCAGCTGAAGTTGGATGCTCGACTGACGGAACTACCTAGGCGTCCCTAAAGAACATCTTTGTAAGTACACAGTCGTTTTTAGTTTTTCCTCATTCCCAGTTATTTATCCAATTTCTCCACCTGTATTCTCAATTATCCTAATAAGTTCTGTCCCACAGATTATTTCTGCCTTTGCTAATTCTGTCTACTTTCCCCCCATTTCAACCCATTCAACTTTTCTATTAGTTTGGGATTTATACTTTTGTACTAAAGTAAATACATTATCTTATTCTGGAATGAATAATCATATCTATTACTTATTTTGACATCTCTCATTAACTATTTCAACCTCTTCAACTGTAAGATATTTTAGTCATTTGAAATGTGACTGAAACATGAAAAAAGGAGACATCAAATCATATGTCTCTTT
Source organism: Suricata suricatta (assembly GCF_006229205.1). Taxonomy (NCBI): domain Eukaryota; kingdom Metazoa; phylum Chordata; class Mammalia; order Carnivora; family Herpestidae; genus Suricata; species Suricata suricatta. The sequence continues at coordinate 76,456,826 of NC_043709.1, forward strand.
CTGGATAAATATAAGAGGGCAAAAAATGGTAATAAGCCAATTTAAGCCATAAACATGCCTTCATATTCAAAAAGGATAGTCATAAAACTGACACTTGTTATCAGAATAAAAGATTACTCCCGTTTACTTGACTTGATGAGATTCTGACCCTAAACTATATAGTGCTAAAGCAAGTAGCCAATACTAAATGACCATCCCATTCCCTTTATAAAGATTTCAAAGCGTAGTTAGGAGGAAGGTGATATTTGGGTACATTTGAAGTTAGGGTGGAAAGAGAGGGGAAACATACAGGATACCTAGACTTACTGGCCTATTTTAAAATGTATCAAATAGTATTCATTGAGCAATAAACTGCTTTTCAAACTATGCCAAAGCCTTCCTTATAAGGCATATTAATAAATTTCTTTCATCAATTGAAAATAAGACCTTGAAAAGTCTCAAGAAAGTTATTAAGTACTTGGTTCTTAATATTTTGTATTTTGAAATACATTTCTTTTTTTAAAATTTTTAAATTGTTTATTTATTTTTGAGAGAAACACAGAGACAGAACATGAATCAGGGAGGGACAGAGAGAGAGGGAGACACAGAATCCAAAGCAGGCTCCAGGTTCCAAGCTGTCAGTACAGAGCCAGATGTGGGGCTCGAACTCACAAACTGCAAGATCATGACCTGAGCTGAAGTCGGAGGCTTAACCAACTGAGCCACCCAGGAACCCGTGAAATACATTTTTAATCAAAATTTACAATTTTGATCACTTTTATTGCTAGCTCAAAATCATAAACAATAATTTCTTTATAAGGCTTTGGTTTATAATGACTGACTTTCAGAAAATGGGGATTCTTTTTTTTGCAGTTTTCCACAAAGTTTTATTATGAAAATTTTCAAATATATGGTAAAATTGAAAGAAGTTTTACAATGAATTCCCATATACCCCTCAGTTAGGTGTCACATCTCTCTCTCACTCACTTTCTCTCCCCTTCCCTCCCCATTCATCCATCTGTCCATCTGTCTCTCCCGATCCATTCTTCAATCTTATTTCTTTTATGCATTTCAAAGTAAGTTTAAAATACTATTAACTTTCCCCCTAAATGCTTCATTAGCTAGAACTCAATATTCACAGTTTTTCTTTTGAGGAAATTTACACACAATGAAATCATAAGTCTATATTTCCTAAATTTTGGAAAACACACATATATGTAACCTAAACTTTTCGCAAGACATAGATTATTACCATCACTCCAGATAGTTCCTTCAATTCCTCTCCTCCAGAAAACATGGTTCTGTATTTTTTCCACCATAGATTAGTTTTATTCTAGAACTTCACATAAATGTAATCATATAGTTTATGCTTTTTTAAATCTTCTTTTCTCTTTTATAGTTCATTGTCAAGTTGGCTTCCATATAACACCCAGTGCTCACCCCAACAAGTGGCCTCTTCCATGCCCATCACCCCTGTTTCCCCACTCCCTCCTCCCATCAGCCCTGTCTGTTCTCTATCAAGAGTCTCTCATGGTTTGCCTCCCTCCCTTTCTCCAACTATTTTTTCCCCTTCCTCTCACCCATGGTCCTCTGTTAAGTTTCTCCTGTTCCACTTATAAGTGAAAATACATGGTATTTGTCTACTGCCTGACTTATTTCACTTGGCATAACACCATTGAGTTCCGTCCACATTGCTACAAATGGCCAGATTTCATTCTTTCTCATGGCCATGTAGTATTCCATCATATAGATAAACCACATCTTCTCGATCCATTCATCAGGTGATGGACATTTAGGCTCTTTCCAAGATTTGACTATTGTTGAAAGTGCTGCTATGAACATTGGGGCACATGTGCCCCTATGCATCAGCACTCCTGTATCCCTTGGGTAAATTCCTAGCAGTGCTATTGCTGGGTCATAGGGGAGTTCTACTGTTAATTTTTTTGAGGCACCTCCACACTGTTTTCCAGAGTGGCTGCACCAGTTTATATTCCCACCAACAGTGTAGGAGGGTGAGAAAATGGGCATTCTTAGACATCATTTCTAATGATATAATTTCATTATAATTTCAGGGGTGCCTGGGTGGCTCAGTCAGTTGAGTGTCTGACTTCAGCTCAAGTCATGATCTCGCGGTTTATGGGTTTAAGCCCTGCATCGGGTTCTGTGCTAATGGCTCGGAGACTGGAGCCTGCTTGGGATTCTGTGTTTCCCCCTCTCCCCTCTCAAAAATAAATAAACATTAAAAAAAGATATAATTTCAGAGATTGTTTAATCAATCTAAAATGATTCTAAAATATGAGAAAACCTGGCCCAAGAAACTTAGTGTCTTACTCCTGGACACACCACTTACAACTGGCAGAACACTCTATTTCTTGATTCAGGGTCATTTCCAGGAATCCAAAAAGAAACATTGCCTTGGAATGCTTCCATTTGAATAAGGCAAGAGAACGGACAAGACAATTTGAACAATTTTTCAAATATTCAGAGTAAAGGGGCATTATGTAATCTTAAATCTCTGAATGCCTTTTATACTTTATAAACCAATTTTTTTCTCAAAGACAGATACCTTGAGATAGATCTCATTTTTATATTTATTCATTTTAATTATTAAATAATTTTCAAAAGTTTCATTGATTTATATATTTTTAAAATAAAATTGTATACATTTAAAGGCAGTCAACATCATTTGATATATGCATAGTGAAATGGTTACTCATTTATGCTTATTAAATATCCTGTCACATAGTTCCCATTTTTTGGCATACCATTTTCTATTTTTAAATGGCATACCATTTCCCATTTTTAAATTAAATAAAAAAGAAATAACCCTCAATAGCCAAAGCTATTTTGAGAAAGAAAAGCAAAGCTGGAGGTGTCACAACTCCAGCCTTCAAGTTATGTTACAAAGTTGCAGCAATCAAAGCAGAAAGGTACTGGAACAAAAATAGACACATAGATCAATGGAACAGAATAGAAAACCCAGAAATGAAACCACCAGTTTATGGTCAATTTATCTTCAACAAATCAAGAAAGAATATATAATAGGAAAACACAGTATCTTCAACAAATGGTGTTGGGAAAACTGGAGAGCTACATGCAAAAGAATGAAACTGGATTACATTCTTATACCATACACAAAAATACACTCAAAATGAATTAAAGATATAACTGTGAGACTTGAAACCATAAAAATCCTAGAAGAGAGCACAGGCAGTAAGGTTCCCTGACATTGGCCATAGCAACTTCCTTCTAGATATGTCTCCTGAGGCAATGGAAATAAAATAAAAAATTAACTATTGGGACTTCATTAAAATAAAAAACTTCTGCACCACCAAGGAAACAATCAACAAAACTAAAAGGCAACCTATGGAATGGAGAAGATATCTGCAAATGATATATCTGATAAATGGTTAGAATCCAAAATCTGTAAAGAACTTACACAACTCATCACTCCCAAAACAAATAATCCAATTAAAAAATGGGCATGAACAGACATTTCTCCAAAGACATCCAAATGGCCAACAGACACATGAAAAGATACTCAACATTTCTCATCATCAGGGAAATGCAAAGCAAAATTTTACAATAAAATATCACTGACATACCTGTCAGAATGTCTAAAATAAAAAATACATGAAACCACAGGAGTTAGTGCAGATGTGGAGAAAAAGGAACCCTCCTGCACTGTTGATGAGAATGCAAACTGGTGTAGCTACTGTGAAAAGCAGTATGGAGTTTCCTCGTGTAGTTAAAAATAAAACTATCCAACTACCCCATAGCCAGTAATGACACTACTGGGTATTTACCCACAAAATACTGAAAAATTAATTCAAAGGGATATATGCGCCCCTATGTTTATAGCAGCATTGTATAATAGCCAAATAATGGAAGTAGCCCAAGTGTCCATTGATAGATAAATGGACAAAGATGTAGTATATATACACAATGGAATATTACTCAGCCATAAAAAAGAATAAAATCTTGCCATTTGCAATAACGTGGGTGGAGCAAGAGAGTATAATGCTAAGTGGAATAAGTCTGTCAGAGAAAGACAAATACCATATGATTTCACCCATTTGTGAAATTTAAGAAACAAAACAAATGAGCAAATCAAAAGAGGGAGAGAGAGATAAACAAAAAACAGACTCTTAACTACAGAGAACAACTGATGGTTTCCAGAGGGAAGTGGGTGGGGGATGGGTGAAGTAGGTGATGGGGATGAAGGAGGGCACTTGTGATGAGCCCCAGGTGATGTATGGAAGTGCTGAATCACTATATTGTACACCTGAACCTAATATAACACTGTATGTTAATTATATTGGAACCAAAACTTAAAAAATTATTTCCTAGAGTTGAAAGAAAAAAGAGGGAAAGAAGGACAAAAAGAAGAAATTAATTACAATCATGCTACTTAATAGTTAATAACTTTATATAAATTAAATACTTCTAGTAAATTACTACAATTACATTTAACGAAACACAGATATTGTGGTAGGTGATTGCTGCTAAAATCCCGAATGTACTTAAGACAATACTTCACGTGCAACCATCCAGCTTCCAACTGAGGGTAAGCCGTTGTGAACTAGAGCGTACACGTGCGAACTTGATCTCCCCCAACCTTCTGTGCGGCTGTTGTTAAAGCTGAGGTGATAAACGCCTCCGCTCCACAAGGACCTGACTGTTACACGCGCAAAGGACCGTCCCTCTGGAACTATCCGTGTTGGTGACAGAGG